>NC_056446.1:11760077-12030077 GCF_018296145.1 Oncorhynchus tshawytscha | reverse complement strand
CCACGGCTGCCCGGTGTAAGGCTGTCTGCTCACCCTGCGCGCACACACAATGATCAGTTAGGGATTTACACAACAATGATGAATACAAAATACCACATCCACTGGTTAATAACTTTCCATTCCATTGCAGTTGGCAACCTGACTTGAATATGATGGGTGGACTTTTCAGTAGAGTTTCTCAAGTACAATGTTTCAGGTTATTACTAACACAGGAAATGACCATGATGTTACAACAATCATCCAACACCGCAGTTTGACACCAGCCTCCATACTACCACAGTCTACCACAGTGGGCATCCTCCATACAAAGCAGTGAACACAGCAGCAGCAGGCAAAAGCACTCAGTTCAGACCAGCTCATTTATGCTCTACCATAAATGGAATTCCCACAAACATGGAGAACCCCCTCCTAACAGCAGCTCAACAGAGTGACGTTTTGCAGACCAGGTTCGACATGTCACGGGAAAGGGTGGGAAGAAAGAAGAGCAAGAAGAAGCGCTGATTCCTGTGAGTGGGCGAGGTGGGGTTGTGGTTTGTTCATTCCAAGTAAAGATAACCAAGAGGCGTGCCCAACAACCAGAGGACGTGCAGTAGTAGAGGATTGGGAGAGTGTATTTTTTCCACGGTCTCAAAGTAGCTTTTCTCTAACCTTCTTCACTCTCTCTGACCTTCCAGTCTCTCTCCCAGGCCCAGGTCCAGCAGCCTTCCTCCACTGCCGTCTCTCACTCTCCCCTCCTCTCCCTCCTCCTTGTGACCACTCCCCCCCGTTGGTGGCCGAGGACGCGCTGTGGCCCGTTCGGGATCGGGAGCTCATTGACCAGATGGAGAGAATTTGGGAGCGCCAGAGCTTTGGACCATTATCTGTGGCTGTGGGACTGCGGAGGGGGAGGAAGGTTGACCTGCACCCAGGGGGCGAGACCTGTGGAGGTCTGCTGCATGCCTCAAGCTGGCAATCCAAATAATCCCACTCGAGGCCACTGGAGGTCATTATACTACTAGCGTGACAGTCTTAGAGAAATGGAAAGGGCGTCCGCACGCAGGAGAAACTACACTGCAATCAAAACACACACCAGGCAGCCAGACTCAGAATCTCCATGCAGATGTCATGTCGTTTGTGCGCTTCAAAAAGTGACCTGGTTCACACGTAAAGGTCTATGTTACATATTCTGGTGTTTGTTTGTGTGATTGTACAAATATTACATGGTGTTAAATGGGTGTGATGTTCATTTGGGAAGATGTTGAGCGACACTAATGCAACGCCAGCGAAAACCAAGCGATGGTCCACACACAAATCCATCATCACAATCATGACTGTGGTGCTAGCTGGAAACATGGAAAGAGGGCAGTGCAAATGAAAGGCAGTGTACAAACAGACAGTCTCTGGGTACTTGCATCGTCCTGGATGTCCAGATCGCAGTCGGCCTTCAGGAGAATGCGCACAACCTCGGTGTGGCCCTTATAGGAGGCCAGATGCAGGGGACTTCTGCCGTACTGTGGACACAGAACACACACTCTAACACACAGAAGAGAGGGCCTCGGCAACTGAAGACAGACACACCAACTGAAGAGAGAGAAACCAAGTGAAGCCAGCCACACAACCAGACCGTATATCAGTGTCCCCAACTGAAGCCAACCAGACTGTATGTGACAATGTGTCTACAGTTCAGCCATACCCAGTAACACGTTGTGATGTCATCATGGCACAGCATTTAGCCGCATGCAATCTGTCTGTCATGGCCACACGGGTCATTTGAATAACGAGTTGCCAGTAAACAAATAAATATTTAATCCACATACGGTTTAAACAAGCTTGAATGGAAGGGAACCTATATAGCTGCTTATGGACAGGCCTCCCACATCCTCCGGCTCTTAGGCCCAGACTTATGGACCTGCAGCCTGCTATGGAGCAAATGTGTATTTATAGTTTTGGGAGGTTTCTCTTTCTATGGTAATAATGGATTGTTTTGCCAGGTTAAAACAGTGATACTACCCGACGTTACGATCATATGCTGTATTGGTTTAGATGAGGTTAGACATTTAAAGGCATGCTGGGTATTCGTCATGGGAGGGTTCCTTTTCTTTTAACAACTGAAAGGAATCCAAAACTGTTGCTCTTTAGGAAAACTGGATTTCTGTCTTGGGAGGTGTGTTTCCTAAATGATTCTGTGTTTGGTTAATGATGTTTGTCTCCCATGAGACACTGTAGACACAGAAGCCTATTTCACTTCCTCAATATCCCCAGAATGAATAAGAAATTCTTTAATACATTTTGACGTTTTTGCCGTGGATGTTTTAGTTATGCAATTTTACACCTCAGGTGTTAAGTACCAAAGTTCTCAAGTTAAAAAGAAAATGTGCGACGTGTTCTCTTATGTAAGCAAAGTCGGAGCTGCTTGGCAGGTCTGTCTCACTGTCTATGCTATTGGATATATAGCAATCACCGCAGCGGTTCACCCCATAGTGGGCAAATGGACATCGTCAAATCAAAACCCAACTTTCATTTACCCACTGTGACGCACGGATGTTCCAAACTCCGTTTTAAGACGAGACTGACTTTATGTCACAAATTATCCTATTTACACTGTAGTCAATTTTGACACTAGAATAACTGTTTCTGACTCTAATCGAAGCCACGTAGGCAGTTTTCAAAACGATTTGTTGCTTTATTGAAGGCAGTCGCTCTTTAAGAGGCTTAATTGGGGTTAAGCTAATGTGAACAGATGCTCTCAGTAAATCTTAAAGCATTATTTCAAAACACCGAACACTATCTCTCCACATAGGCTACAGGAAAGGAAGGCCCTAAAAATTGTCAAAGACTCCAGCCACCCTAGTCATAGACTGTTCTCTCTGCTACCGCACGGCAAGCGGTACCGGAGCGCCAAGTCTAGGTCCAAAACAGCTTCTACCCCCAAGCCATAAGACTCCTGAACAGCTAGTCAAAGGGCTACCCAAACCCCTCTTCTAAGCTGCTGCTACTCTCTGTTTATTATCTCTGTACATATTACCTCAATTACCTCAACTAACCGGTGCCCCCGCACATTGACTGTACCGGCACCGCCTGTATATAGCCTCGCTATTGTTATTTCACTGCTGCTGTTTAATTATTTGTTCTTCTTAAAGCATTGTTGGTTAAGGGCTTGTTAGTAAGCATTTCACTGCAAGGTCTACACGTATTCAGCGCATGTGACAAATAACATTGGATTTGATTTTGATTTAAAGCACAGTGACAATCTGGAAGTGAGAGAATAAAATGCAAACGGGCTGTCTGCCTGCGGCAGAATCCCTCTCCTGTAACTGGCAGCCATATTGAATCATCCACGTTAATTCAATGTAATTAGAGATCAGGTGTGCAATCACAAAGAACCACATCAACACAACCCCCTTATCAACGCCTAATCCTGACAGCCCTCCATTAAATGGGTAGAGACGGGAGAGACCACAATCACCTTAGCAGGCGAGTGTGGCCTGATATATGGGTGCGGCTCGGCACTGCCTGGTATTCACTATGGCCAGGCATGGGTTGAGTTTCACTGGGCCAGGTTTGGATGTCTGCCATGGAAGCGTCTCAGGTAAACAGAGTCAGGGCCCAGCCAGGGTGAAGTCTATTATCCCAGGAGACTGTGAATGGAAAGGGCCTGCTCTCTGCTCTGTGGCCTGGTACGACCTTAGATAGAATAGAACCAGTCGTGAGTCTAACTCCTCTCTTTCTCATTCTCAAAAGAGTTTCTCTTCCACAGACCTAAAACATCCATCCAAAACTCGACACTTTACCTCACATTCCCCAATACAATACCCTCCTCACCTCCCCTCCTCTTCCCCTGAAGCACCGGAATTTCCAACTGAAATATAATCCTCATGTTTCTAGTTTTTTTTTTGTTACTAGGGAACCCAGACAAAATGTGAAAATCCAGCTGAACGTAACATTATCAAAGAGACAGGTAGACCTGATAGAAAACGGACAACTTTCATATATTCAGTCAGTCATGTATTCATATTTCACTCACATTCAGCTGTAAGTGTAAGAATTGCAGTTAATTTCCTGAAACAATGAAAAATGCAGCATTCTTGACAAATTAAAGACGATTGAAAGTCTTCCTTAAGCCATGACTCTTGTGCGCTCTTAAAGGGGCACACAGCATTTAACGTGAACATCACAGAGAGCAGAAAAAAAAGCTTCTGCCCAGAGATGTTTTATTGAGGAAGTACATTTATGAGGCTCAGGAAAAAAGGCCTCTGCCTGCCTGTCTTATCGGCCAGTATCACATTGTAGTCTATCAAGAGAAAGACTGGAGATCTGAGGAAGGCCTGACCTAAATACTATCTCCACACCTCAGGTTTGTCTTAATTACCAGAGCTGCTCTGACAGAGACACAAAGACAGGCTATTCACTTCACAGACAGATAGGATTGCTACTGCCGCACATTACTTCAATCAAGCATGTCTGTCTGTGACTCTCACAGCAAACACCCAGGTGTTAATCTGATATATATGAATTTTGTCAATCTCGGGCATCTTTATACTGTATTCCTCCTCTACTCCTTTCAGTGAAGAGGCTTAGGGCTACATGGCATGTTTAAGAAATCTTCTCTCCCAGCGTTGTGTGGAGTGACCTCAAACAGAGGTTTACACTGTGTTGCGTGTGTCAGCGTGTTTACCCAGATCTGTGCTCCCACAGCTGTGGTCGCGGACAGCCAGATGGAGCGATGGAAAAGCTTCTTCGCACAAGTGACACACACACATGGGTAAAATCAGCATCAGAGAGAGTCCCTCATGGCCGTGTTCATTTGTAACCTCCTCTTCCTCTCCTAATACTACAAATTCCAACTCCTCCTCCTTCCTGTAAAATACAGCTACTCTAACTTACTGTGAGGAAAAAGGGTAGTTTAATAGATAGTCCATGAAAGTGAGGATTATAATAAATTCATATACTGCTCCAGTCCCACTAATCTGCCCCATGGTCATTGCCCTGGTGGCCCAATGAGGCTGCAGTTGAGACACAGTACCCACACAAACCCACCCATATTGGCTACACACAGAAACAGTACACAGCAGTGGAAGCTGCTGAGGGGGAGGACGGCTCATCAAATGGCTGGAACGGCGCAAATGGAATGGCATCAAACACATAGAAACCATGTGTTTGATGTATTCGATACCATTCCACCTATTCCACTCCAGCCATTACCACGAGCCCGTCCTTCCCCAGTTAAGGTGCCACCAACCTCCTGTGGTACACAGTACACGTTTGACAGGAAAAAAAAGCCTGGTGGCCCAGCCTGTGTGACCGCCGCTACTTGGCATAATAAACACATTGAAAAGACAGAAGTCTTATGAACACACCAGAAGACAACCTCCTCTAATCCACTCACCTTGGTGACGGCTACTTTGGCGCCCTTGTTGATGAGCTGGACCACATTGTCGGCCTGGCCCTTGTGCGAGGCTACCAGGAGGCGCTCGGAGAGTGCGAGGACCGCAGCCGCGTCCTGCTGGCTCATGTAAGCAGGGCGAGTGAAGCACTGTCTCCAAGACGCAGTGCTCCAAGGAAGGGAGGGTGGGCTCACACCAACCCTAAGTCATGACCGTCACACACACACACAGGTAGTGGGCAGAAAGAGAGGAGGAGAGAAAGAGAAGAGAGAGGGCTCGGACCTCCGGACACTCCCAGGTTGGCTCCCTCATATCATCCTCAGCTCCTGGAGAACAGGAAACACGTGTGTGGTGAAAACAGGCAAGCGCGTGTCACATGGTACAGTAGTAGAATGGCAAACAGGAAGCCAGGAGGGAATGGGGGAGAATATATTGAGATTTTAATTGCTACTAGCTATCTAGTTTCAAGTTTTATTAGTCGTATGTACGGGATACACATGGAATACACTGTCCAATGAAATGCTTACTTGCAAGTTCCTTACTGACAATGCAACAACAATAAGACATTTAAAAAAAGATAAGTAGTCTGATGGCCTGTAGATCAAAACTGTCTCTGAGCCTGTTGGTATCAGACTTCATGCCCCGATACATCTACCCGATGGTAAGGGAGTGAACAGCTTATGACTGGGGTGTGTGGTGTCTTTGATGATTCTGCAGGTCTTCCTCAGATACTGTTTTGAGTAGATGTCCTGGATGGGTGGGAACACAGTCCCAGTGATGTACTGGGCCATATGGAGGGCCCGCTGGAGGGCCTTGCCATCGTGGTCGGACCAATTCCCCTACCAGGCCGTGATGCAACCGGTCAGGGCGCTCTCGATGGTGCAGCAGTATTATTTGGAGAAGACACAGGCTGGCATGTAGAATTTCTTCAGCCACCTCAGGAAGTACAGGCGCTGTTGTGTCCTCTTGACAAGAGTGGTGGTCTTGTTGGTACATGACAAGTCCTCTGTGATTTGGTTGCCGAGGAACTTTAAACTGCTGACCCTCTCTACTGCAGTCCTATGAATGCGGATCAGGGCATGTTCCCTCCTCTGCTTCCTGAGGTCAACAATAAACTCCTTTGTTTTGCTGACGTTGAGGGAGAGGTTGTCCTGGCACCATAATGCCAGTTCACTTACCTCCTCCCTATAGACGGACTCGTCCTTGTTGGTTATCAGGCCTACAACTGTGGCGTCGTCAGCAAACTTGATGATGGAGCTGGAGTCGTGCAAAGGCCACGCAGTCATGGGTGAACCTTACCAATCCTCACAGCCTGCGGTCTGCCCATCAGGAAGTCCAGGATCCAGTTGCAGAGGGTGGTGTCCAGACCTAGGGCTCTAAGCTTGGTTTCGAGCTTGGCGGAAACAATAATGGTGACTGCTGAACTGTAGTCAGTGAACAGAAATGTCACATAGGTGTTCCTCTTGTCCAGATGTGTTACGGCCGTGTGAATAGCGATAGAAATGGGATCTTCCAGTGCATGTCCAGTGTACCTGATATGCTGGCCTTGATGTGGGCCATGACCAGCCTCTCGAAGAATCTCACGATGATGATAACCGGGTGAGCGCGGTTATCATGTCACCCGGTTTTTCTTGGGCACTGGGATGATCTAACCCACTATAGTCAGCTGTGGGAATTGGGGAAAACAGACTAGTTCCTGTTGGGGGAGACAGCAGCTGTACACAGTAGATCTGTCTGTTAAATGAGTTCATACAGGTTGAATAGGGGTTAAGGATTGACATTTCCAACAACAGAGAGTACTTTCTACACAAACACTGTTTTGTTTTCACTTTTATGCCATGTCATCAGACATAAAGCTATAAAAAAGCTAATAAAAACAGCTTTAACCAACCACATACAGGAGTCAGACTTCTGCGGTTCGCTGAGCGAGAGTTGGTGTGACCGCAGGCAGAGTGACTCACAGGAAAAAAGGTTGTCTTTCCTGGAGTTCCTACTACCATCATTACAACCCATCAATGTGTCGAGCTGTCAAATCTGTCAATGTTTTCAACTGGCTCAGAGGAACTAATGAATTCATGAAACACACCAGCATCTGGTGAAAAACCACTATAGTCCATTGAATGTAGTTTATTAGCTCAATTATAAGGCTGATCATCTGCCAGGCTGTATTCAGGCATACTTGTTGAAACTAAATTAACTGCCGAGAACATTCTCCGTGGTTATTTAAGATTAAGTATTGTGACGGCCCTGAATTTTTCTGAACCGTCTCAGTGCTTCTCCTTCCAATAGGGCGCTTTCCCTTTAATTCCCAATTAAATAGCCAGCATCAGCTGCGCAAAAGTGGGGTTGTGATGGAGACGTAAATGAGGATGTGTTCAACCCTCAGTTCCCGAGGCTTCTCTATTTCTTTTGTTTTGTTGCCTTTAAACGTGTGTTTTGTAGCCTAATAGAGTTTACCCAGGATCCACTCTTTCCGTCCGTGGACTACAACTCTCTGTTCTTCGTGGCCTTTCTCCGCTGGAGATTTGTTGGCGGATTGGATTGTCTGACTGACCGACTGACTACAACCTTTTTGTATACAGTATTTCATTTGTTTTGATGTCATGTATACGGTGATGATTTATGTAGTTAGTTGTAGTTGAGGACTTAGTAAGAGTTGATACGCTTTAAAGTTCTGTGGTAAAGTAATTGTTATGATTAATACTGGGTTTAAGCTACACTTGAATGAACGGACAAACATTGCGTGACAAAGGTCACTTGAGTTCCCTGAACTCCTTTACTGGGCTGGACTCTTTTTAGGCCTGAGGTACAGGACATTTCTGGAGTAACCAGAACTCATTGTGTTATTATTATATATATATATATATATATATATGTGTGTGTGTGTGTGTGTGTAATCATTGATGTTGCTAATACAACCCACGCAAAATAATATAGTTCTTTTCAATGTTTTAAGGGTTTATGAAACGTTTATTTCCATCCTGACATTTACATAAGTCCTTTGTATTGGTGTAAACTTGACGGACCAGATGGGACTCATTCCCTCCCAAACCAAAAGGAGAAACCAATGTTTTCTCTGGTAGGCACAACCTACCTGGCACCCCTATAAATAATAACCTCAAGTCAAAACCGTTACAGTATGTTGCTAATAATTGTTAACAAACTATAGTTTTGGCAAGTCGGTTGGGACATCTACTTTGTGCTGGAAACAAGTAATTTTTCCAACAATTGTTTACAGACAGATTATTTAACTTATCACTGTATCACAATTCCAGTGGTTCAGAAGTTTACATACACTAAGTTGACTGTGCCTTTTAAACAGCTTGAAAAATTCCAGAAAATGATGTCATTGCTTTAGAAGCTTCTGATAGGCTAATTGACATCATTTGAGTCAATTAGAGGTGTGCCTGTGGATGTATTTAAAGGCCTACCTTCAAACTCAGTGCCTCTTTGCTTGACATGGGAAAATCAAAAGAAATCAGCCAAGACCTCAAAAAAAAAATCGTAGCCCTCCACAAGTCTAGTTCATCATTGGGAGTAATTTCCAAACGCCTGAAGGTACCACATTCATCTGTACAAACAATAGTACACAACTATAAAACACCATGGGACCACGCAGCCGTCATACCACTCAGGAAGGAGATGTGTTCTGTCTCTTAGAGATGAATGTACTTTGGTGCGAAAAGTGCAAATCAATCCCAGAACAACAGCAAAGGACCTTGTGAAGATGCTGGAGGAAACCGGTACAAAAGTATCTATATACACAGTAAAACGAGTCCTATATCAACATAACCTGAAAGGCCGCTCAGGAAGGAAGAAGCCACTGCTCCAAAACCACCATAAAAAAGCCAGACTGGTTTGACGGTTTGCAACTGAACATGGGGACAAAGAACTTACTTTTTGGAGAAATGTCCTCTGGTCTGATGAAACAAAAATAGAACTGTTTGGCCAGAATGACCATTGTTATGTTTGGAGGAAAAAGGTGGAGGCTTGCAAGCCGGAGAACACCATCCCAACCGTGAAGCACTGGGGTGGCAGCATCATGTTGTGGGGGTTCTTTGCTGCATTAGGGACTAGTGCACTTCACAAAATAAATGTCATCATGAGGGAGGAAAATTATGTGGATAAATTGAAGCAACATCTCAAGACATCTGTCAGGAAGTTAAACCTTGGTCGCAAATGGGTCTTCCAAATGGACAATGACCCCAAGCATACTTCCAAAGTTGTGGCAAAATGGTTTAAAGACAACAAAGTCAAGGTATTGGAGTGGCCATCACAAAGCCCTGACCTCAATCCCAGCTCTGCCAGGTGGCCAAAATTCACCCATCTTATTGTGGGAAGCTTGTGGAAGGCAACCCAACATTTGACCCAAGTTAAACAATTTAAAGGCAATGCTACTAAATACTGATTGAGTGTTTGTAAACTTCTGACCCACTGGGAATGTGATGAAAGAAATAAAAGTTGAAATAAATAATTCTTTCTACTATTATTCTGACATTTCACATTCTTAAAATAAAGTGGTGATCCTAACTGACCTAAAGACAGGGAATTTTTACTGGAATTAAATGTCAGGAATTGTGAAAAACTAAGTTTAAATGTATTTGGCTAAGGTGTATGTAAACTTCCGACTTCAACTGTATGTAAATAAGGTATTTCTGTTTAGTTTTATAAAATCAATTAGCAAAAATTTATAAAAACCTGTTAACACATTATGGGGTATTGTGTGTAGATTGATTTTTAAAAATACATTTTAGAATAAGGCTGTAATGTAACAAAATGAGGAAAAAGTCAAGGGGTCTGAATAATTTACGAATGCACTGTGTATAAATTATAGCATTTTTAAAATATATTTTCCGTTATTATTTTCCCCTAACCCTACCATCCCTCTCCTAATTGGAGTAAACTGATGGATAACAACACTTCTACTTCCAGCTTATACATACTATATTAATTTTACAGAAACAGTATATTTTTACAATAGTTATCTTTTGTTTGTTTGTTTTTAGTCCCATATTTCAGCTCCACTCATTACATAGATGAGTGGTTAATCGGCATGGCTGATTAATTAGGGCCGATTTCAAGTTTTCATAACAATCGGTAATCGTCATTTATGGACGCAGATTATGGCCGATTACATTGCAATCCACAAGGAGACTGCGTGGCAGGCTGACCACCTGCTATGCAAGTGCAGCATCAAAAGGACCTTGTGGCTGCAAGGAGCCAATGTAAGTTGCTAGCTAGCACTAAACTTATTAAAAAAACAATCTTAACATAATCACTAGTTAACTACACATGGTTGATGATATTACTAGTGATATTATATGATATTACTAGTGATATTATATGATATTACTATTAACTAGCTTGTCCTGCGTTGCATATAATCAAGGCGGTACCTGTTAATTTAATTTATCATTGAATCACAGCCTACGTCAACTTTGCCAAACGGGTGATGATTTAACACCAATGTACCAATGTACCTAACCATAAACATCAATGCCTTTCTTAAAATCAATACACAAGTATATATTTTTAAACCTGCATATTTAGTTAAAAGAAATTCATGTTATCAGGCAATATTAACTAGGGAAATTGTGTCACTTCTCTTGTGTTCAGTGCAAGCAGAATCAGGGTATATGCAGCAGTTTGGGCCGCCTGGTGCACAGCACTGTTTATGACTTCAAGCCTATCAACTCCCGAGATTAGGCTGGCAATACTATAGTTCCTATAAGAACATCCAATAGTCAAAGGTATATGAAACACAAATGGTATAGAGAGAAATAGTCCTATAATTCCTATAATAACTACAACTTAAAACTTCTTAACTGGGAATATTGAAGACTCACGTTAAAAGGAACCACCAGCTTTCCAATGTTCTCATTTTCTGACCAAGGAACTTAAACGTTAGCTTTTTTACATGGCACATATTGAACTTTTACTTTCTTCTCCAACACTGTGTTTTTGCATTATTTATACCAAATTGAACATGTTTGATTATTTATTTGAGACTAAATTGATTTTATTTATGTATTATATTAAGTTCAAATAAAAGGTTTCATTCAGTATTGTTGTTATTGTCATTATTACAAATATATATATATATATATATATCAGGCCGATTAATCGGTATCGGCTTTTTTTGGTCTTCCAATAATCAGTATCGGCGTTGAAAATCCTAATCGGTCGACCTCTAGAAAAAAGTAATCAATGTAAACTGTTGTTTTGAGGATGAAACCACAGGATTATGTCATCATTGTAACCAATTGTAACCAATTTTCAACATAGACAAACCTTGTATAAAATGTTGAATTTGTATTATACCTAGATATTGAATTGTGTTTGGTTGTCAACTGCGATGTATCTTCTGCTTGGATAGTTCCATCTTTGCCACTGACTTAGTTCTGGCTTTAATTCCAGTTTGTCTACAAATAAATAATTGATATGTTGGATTCACATCTCCATCTCAACCAAGAATCAAAGTTAAAGAATAGGACTTAATATAATCAAACTTTAAATGCACATTTAGTCCTATTCTTTAACTTTGATTCTTGGTTGAGATGGAGACGTGAATCCAACATATTAATTATTAATTTGTATCCAAACTGGAATTCGTTGACAACCAAACACAATTCAATATCACTTTCGCAATACAGTAAATAGCCACAAGTTAACAAATGATATGTTGGACTCACATCTCCAACTAAACCAAAAATAAAAGAATTGGATTAAGCCAGTGGCTCAGATGAAACTGTCCAAGCCTTAGATATCCTTTAAATGTTGACATTTGATTGCGTTGTCAACCAAACACATTTCAATATTACTTTTGTAATACAGTAAATAGCCTAAAGGCTATCTTATAAACTAATTTAACAGTATTTATTCAACTGTAAAATGAGTAACACCTCCATGGCCACATTTTGAGGTTAGCCTACTGTAACTATACATGTATTCTTATGCAATCATAGAAAGCGTGCATGTTCAAGAAAGCATGCAAAGGTCGCAGGTCGGTGGAGAGATTCACAACTGCTGTAATAATCTATACAGAACCTGAAACGGCATTGATCACTTGCACTATGTACTTTTAATGTAATCTCGACTACAATCCACGTCATTTGTTTGTGCTGTTAGATGAAGCACAGCGATAACACATTAAAGCTGCAATATGTAACTTGGGTGACCCCGACCAAATTCACATGGAAACGTGAGTTATTGATCTGTCATTCTCATTGAAAGTAAGTCTAAGAATCGCTAGTTCTTAAGTTTTGTTTTTACGTCGGGTTTACTTTCGGGTTTGTACACCGAGCTTCAAACAGCTGAAAATACAATATTTGGGGTTAGGTAAAATATATTTCACAGCGGTTTAGATTCTCTACACTATACTTGCTTGTTTTGTCACATAAATTGAAATTAGGCAAACTATTAGAATTTTAGCAACCAGGACATTTTTTGCACATTGCACCTTATTGTTATTGTATAAATACAAAATATCTGACATTGTATTCCCATTTGAACTTTGTCGTGTTTTTAAATGTTTGAAAGCGCAGTGATAACACATTGAGAATTCAACAAATAAAGGTTGAAATCTCGTTGATCGAAGTCTCAACCAAATACTACCAAAATGTCCACGTTGAAATGATGAGGTGTGCCCAGTGGGTCCTTACATGTCTTAACATTACTCACAATTTGATTGCAGAGCTTCCAATTCATGCTATTTGTGCTGTAAGTGGAGGCAATTATTTGAGTATATTATGTTCCCCCTTTTGCCACGCAACATGTAGGCTCGGTCTACAGCAGGTGAATGAAATTCAACGACTCAAGAAGTAAGTTAATGGGCTGGTAAGTCTTACATTCCACATTCCAGGGACAGCTGTAAATCTACACCACGAAAGAACATTACGCTTCCATAGAGGCAAAGTAGAGTTACATGAAGAAAAAGCTCACCACGTCTTTGTGTAATCCTGAAAAATACAGGTTCCTGCACTAGTTACCCAGTTTATTTTCCTGATGATGGACCTCCCATTTCTGCGTCTGAGACGTATGGCAGATGATCCTAATTATAGAGCCCCGAGGACTCTGTCTACTGCTTGGTCCATCGCACCTCGTCTAAGGTTTCAGACATTCCTATTTCGCAGGCAACACCGAACCAACCAAAAAGAACCAAACAAGTCGGCTGTCATGCTATGTCTTAATAATAGTTTGGATAAGCTGGTCTATGTCTCCCTCAGCCCTCCCTACCGACTTCAACAGATTGTCTAGATAAAGCTCTTTGAAAAGCAAAATAAATCAAACAAGCAGACTATACTGTAGCCATATAGACCATAAGTCTGTTGATAACACTTCAAAACATCTGTTTCATCAGGGACATATGCTACATACCTTCCTAATCTCCATATACTAAGAGTAGTGTCTCTCTGTCAGATCTTCTGTCATGAAGGGACTGGGCATGCTCAGAGCAGGCAAGTCCCTCTGATCATGCCCCGGGGCTACAGATCAGCGGGGCCCACCTGCTCCTCTCTCACTGTGGCTTTAATCAAGCTTCTCACAGTCCCTCACACCTCTAGGCCTGGCCCCAATGAACCAGATGAATGTTGGTGTGTATGATAAAGCGCTGCGATTAAAGCAAAGATAACCGTCGGGTGTCTCTAATCTGGAGTCTATTGAATCTATACGCTGTAAAGCCTCAAGGTGGCTGGATCATTACACAGCTAACGGCACCCACCTTGGTGTTATCTGTGGCTTCTGTCAACCATTATAAAAGGAAGGGGCCAGGGCACCTCTTCACCAGTCAGTTCCTCTCTCAGTTCACTTTAAATGGTCCTGCCATAAAGGACTGTTGTCTGGGGAGTTTAATGGTAAAAATCTAAGTGAGAAAGATGGTACTAGACAGGAATGTCCCAACTTGTATCATTCTGGGCACCTTACAGGTCCAAGGATACGACTACGAAACATGAGACGAACCTGAGCTAACTATTAGCTCAAACGGCCATCTTCCCAGAGGAAGTGGGAGACACCAAGAAAAATCAGAATTTTTTTTCTGGAACATTGTTCAAGTTTCAATCTGGAGAGGAACATGCATGTCTCATCAGATTCCCCTGAGTCTAATTCACTTTGACAACTACTCTAGTGGCTCTGTTGAAATTATTCCTCTGCAAATAGTTGTCACACGCATGTATTGCATGTGTGACGTACACTGTACATCCTACTAACAGCGTTCTGCATTACTAAACATATGAAAATATATATTTAGAAATTAAACTCTACTCTTCTTTTAATAACCTGTTGCAAAGTGAATGCATTGCAGGCTATTCCTGTTTAATATTTTGCAAACATATTCCAGGATGTATCACAGATGCCAGGTTAAAATAATAGATTACTGAAGCCAAGACCCTTCTATTGTACACCGGGGGGGACCTCCATTTAAAAAGAGTTAGAACTAGGCCATTGTCAGGCCAAGGTGATCACACCAGGATGAGCACTAACACGTCTAACAAACATAGCAGACCCAAAAACGTCTGGGGTGTTTAGAAAACACTGTGCCTTTTCTGTAACCCTTCATGACCTACGATGCATCATTTTCACATTTACTGTGCCTTCAGAAAGTATTCCTACCCCTCGACTTATTCCACATTTGGTTGTGTCACAGCCTGAATTCAAAATGGATCAAATCCATTTTTTTCCTCAACCATCGACACACTTTTTTTTTTTGCAAATGTATTGAACATGAAATACAGAAATGTTTCATTTACATAAGTTTTCACACGCCTTGGTCAAAACATGTTAGAATCACCTTTGGCAGCTATTTACAGATGTGACTCTTTCTGGGTAAGTCTAAGAGCTTTGCACACCTGGATTGTACAATACTTGCACTTAAAATTCTTCAAGCTCTGTCAAGTTGGTTGTTGATCATTGCTAGACGGCCATTTTAAATTCTTGCCATAGATTTTCAAGCTGATTAAAGTCAAAACTGTAACTAGGCCACTCAGGAACATTCAATGTGGTATTGGTAAGCCACACAAGTGTACATTTGGCCTTGTGTTTTAGGTTATTGGCCTGCTCAAAATTTTATTTGTCTCCCAGTGTCTGTTGGAATGCAGACTGAACCAGGTTTTCCTCCAGGATTTTGCCTGTGTTTAGCTCGATTCCGTGTATTTTTATCCTAAAAATAACAGAAAGGAGGCTGGTTAAAATGAATTGGCTGTTCTGCCCTTGAGAAAGGCAGTTAACCACCACAACAATTGCTCCCCGAGTGCCGATGACGTGGATGTCGATTAAGGCAACACTGATTCAAAGGGGTTGGGTTAAATATGGAAGACTCATTTGGGTTGAATGCATTCAGTTGTGCAACTGACTAGGTATTCCCCTGTCCCCTTTCTTTACGAGGCATTGGAAAACCTCCCTGGTCTTTGTGGTTGAATCTGTGTTTCAAATTTACTGCTCGACTGAGGGATCTTACAGATAATTGTATGTGGTACAGAGATGAAGTAGTCATTCAAAAACGTTTCAATTTTTAATAAAAAATCTAAAACCGTAATTCCACTTTGACATTATGGGGTATTCTGTGTCGGCCAGTGACACAACATCTCAATTGAATCCATTTTGAATTCAAGCTGTAACACAACAAAATTTGGAAAAAGTCAAGGGGTGTGAATAGTTTCTGAAGGCACTCTAGCTGTGCTGTAATCTTCTGTCACTTTAAAATAGAAGCATAGTAAATATTTTTTGGTCCCCTAATATGCTATGACAAAAAGTTGAATCTGACCTGGGGAATATCTTCCATACAAGCATTACATCTTAAATCCATTAGAATCAAACGGAGAACATTACTTTTTATGAAACCAATATTGAAAACAATTACTGGAGTCCAAGAGCAGATTTTCTTGCACTATCAGCCAATATCTCATTCCACAAACATCTATGTAACTCTCAATGATGTCATCATACTGAAGCGTCTGAAGGAGGAAGCCATTTCCCCTGTCTAGATCTTACAGGCAAAGACATTCCAGAGCTTTCTATCTAGAGATGGTGAGTCTCTGAAATGTCCTAAGGGGGGGGTTAAGAAAAGCAAGGCAGTGATTATACCCTTACAAATCTGCAGAATGCCATGCATGGATAATTCACACACAGATTAAGACACGTTGAAATGTTTCTGATTGACAAGGGCTATTTTAACAAGTCATAAACTTGACATGGAAAAAAAGTCACCTTTCGTTGGCTATTTAGAAGAGAATGCCTGTGCACAATGCAAAAACTACTATTCTATTCATCAGGAATGCACTGTAACTAGTCAAAGAAGAGTTTTTTTTTCCTGAAATACATATTCTTTGAGTTAAAATAGTTGCTAAATGTACTATGGTAACATTTAAATGACTCCCTCCTGCCAGCTGAGAAATGAATAAGATGAAGTAAGGAGAAAGTCTCTCCCCCTCTGCATTCTTGTGGATCTCCATAAGAGGTCTGTTCAGCCATATAGCCACACACAAAGGCTGACAGAACAGGGATCCTCACAGGCAGCTAGGCAACGGGGCTTTTGTGCAAACCTTTCAGGAACTCAGGACTCGGTTCAAAACTAAGAAATACCAAGCTCTCTGATTTTCATACCAATTTTGAGAGGGAGGAGGCCTAGGACACAAAGTATTTTTTTTATTACAGGCATGTTTTGAGACTGCTAGTTTTAACCTTCTTCTCCCTCAATGTAGTTTGATCTATCCCTGGATTGGCATCTTGTGAATCTGAGGGAAAGTCAGGTCCCCAGGCACACCAATGGGAAGATGGGTGGACTTGTCTGGGATAGTCTCTGAGGTGATATACTCAAGCATATTAATAAATCCACTTAAATGTAAAGTTCCCTGTTTAGGGGACCTGCGTGGTTATGGTACCGGCTCCGATCAAACATTTTCGCTTATAAATCAATCTGTGGATACCGTAGATCAAAATGGCTAGCATTGAACGATAGCCCTGGTTCCCACGGACACAGTAGTATAATTAAGCCTGTGTGGTGTAGGATGTGAAACCACTTGTAGCTGGGATGTCTCTCCTACCGTTTTATTCGCTCTTCTGACTGTCCAGCAACTCTTGGCTTAACCCTATGTCACAAACCTACAATCCTTACATCGTAGCGCAGCAGGAGAAAGTGGTTTCATCATGGTAGCACATTCAGAGATCGATTTATAGCCATTAATGTCAAATAGATTTGAAACAAAAAGACACTTTTGGTTTGTCATAGACATAAAGTTCAAGAAGTGAAGCTAGAGCTCTGTGAGACGTTCACAGTAATGGGGGCAGACGTTGTGATCAAGATAAGACTTTTAGAAAAGATGCACATTGTCTCAAACACTAAACAAAGGTGAAATCTTATAGTTAGTAGTTTCATAATTTGATTATACTATATTTAGAAAGCATATGTAATTTTAAGCATTATTCATACAGTTTTGTTGGATAGGAAATACATAAACTATTTTTATCAGAACGATGAGATTTGAGCCTTTTTGGAGTATGTAGTATTACTAGTTATTGTTTATGGATCATCATAAATAATTACTTTGGGGATGAAGTAGATTACATTTTCGATTACATTTAATCACAGTTAAATGGTTATAAAGGAGGCTGCCCGCCTCAACTAGCTTGACCACGTTGCAATGTCTTAGGCAGCTGTTTACTCCTTGAGCTGTCAAATAGCAGCGAAAAGAGGTCAGCCAAAATACTCAAACATAACTCTTTCAACCCTGGGGCACTGTCATGTATTAGCCGACACTGTAGTTCTGACATCAGACATGCCCTCGAGACTGTAGGCTACTTGTTGTAAGAGTTTGAGGAAAACTTTGCGAATGTGAAGGACTACATTCATAGACGCACCAAGAGATATAAGCCGTACTGTAGCTGATGATAACTCATTCAGCTAATGCTTGGTCCATCATCATTGTGCCATTTAAAAAAATCTTTGGCATAGACAGCGTATTCTCCTGTCAAATAGATGGGTGGCTGAAACTGCCCTTACTTTGGGGTTTTCTGATGGTCTGACCCACTGAAATTAACAAATGTCAAATCTGATTAAGGTATTGACCGAGTTCATGTTCCTAAATGGCACCCTATACTATACTACTACCCTATACTACCATATTATAATATACTACTATACTACTATAGTATACCACCACTATACTACTATACTATAGGACTATACCACTATACTACTACCCTATACTACCATATTATAATATACTACTATAGTATACCACCACTATACTACTATACTATAGGACTATACCACTATACTATACTGATATACTATACTACTATACTATACGACTATACTACAGGGTGCCATGTGGGACACACACAATGTTATTACATATTGAAGGGAATCCTTATTGAACTGATTTTAATTATATTCATGACACTGCAATATGGCATGGTCTAAAGAAGGGCTGGGCAATATGGCCAACATAATATATAATATATATTCTTCTCATTTTTGGCTGTATTGCATCATGACCCTAAGATTGCAAGAAATGAATTCAAAGTGGTTTTAATGGGCTTTTTTCCATTCAGATTGTTTTATACTCAACCGAACTAGGACAAAGCTGACAGTAAAGTAGTCCAATTTGTAGAACTTGTAGAACTTCATTTGTTTAGCACTGTATCAAAATATTGTTATAGACGGTATTGTAAAAAATCAAAGTACCTTAAAACCAGAGGAAAAATAACTCTAGACCACCTTTACTCCACACACAAAGACTCGTACAAAGCTCTCCCTTGACCTCCATTTGGCAAATCTGACCATAACTCTATCCTCCTGATTCCTGCTTACAAGCAAAAACTAAAGCAGGAAGCACCAGTGACTCGGTCAATAAATAAGTGGTCAGATAACGCAGATGCTAAGCTACAGGACTGTTTTGCAAGCACAAACTGGAATATGTTCCGAGATTCTTCCGATGGCATTGAGGAGTACACCACATGAGTAACTGGCTTCATCAATAAGTGCATCGATGTCGTCATCCCCACAGTACCCCAACCAGAAGTCATGGATTACAGGCAACATCCGCACTAAGCTCAAGGAGCAGGACTCTAACCCGGAAGCTTATAACAAATCCCGCTATGCCCTCTGACGAACCATCAAACAGGCAAAGCATCAATACAGGACTAAGATTGAATTGTACTACACCGGCTCCGACGCTTGCAACCCCCCCACACTTTTACGCTGCTGCTACTCTCGGTTTCTTATCTATGCATAGTCCATTTAACTCTACCTAGATGTACATATTACTTCAATTACCTCGACTAACCTGTGCCCCCGCACATTGACTCTGTACCAGTACCCCCTGTATATAGCCTCCACATTGACTCTGTACCGGTACCCCGTGTATATAGCCTCCACATTGACTCTGTACCGGTACCCCCTGTATATAGCCTCCACATTGACTCTGTACCGGTACCCCCTGTATATAGCCTCCACATTGACTCTGTACCAGTACCCCCTGTATATAGCCTCCACATTGACTCTGTACCGGTACCCCCTGTATATAGCCTCCACATTGACTCTGTACCGGTACCCCCTGTATATAGCCTCGCTATTGTTATTTTACTGCTTCTCTTTGATCATTTTTTATTTAAATTTAAATGTTTTACTTACCTATTTTTTTACTTAACACTTATTTTTCTTAAAACTGCATTGTTGGTTAAGGGCTTGTAAGTAAGCATTTCACTGTAAGGTCTACAACTGTTGTATTTGGCGCATGTGACAAATAACATTTGATGTGATTTGAACACGATATATCGGCCCAGTCCTAGTCCAGAGTTAAAAAGTCTAAAGTGTTTAAACACCTCTAGATCGGCTTTATTTTCCAGCATTTAATCTTCAATGGAACTTAAGCAGTCAGTTGTCAGTTGGTAGGTGCCAAGAACGATAAGTGAGGAGAACTGCACACCTCCTGAATAACTGCACAGCACTTGATATCCATGAAGCACGTCAAAAAAACCCACAACCGCTATTCTGGTTGACAGAAACAAACGGTTCCCCAGGGAGTCCAGCGTAATGTTTTCAGACACCTGGCAACAGAAACAGTACGGGGAGCCAGCCAACACTGCCGGGCCTTCATGTACTGCAGAGTGAGTCAGAGCGATGCTCACCTCCACCTGAGACATGCACACAGCACAGCACAGGATGGAGCCGGTCCAAACAACAACATTACATCCACACAGCACAGCACAGGATGGAGCCGGTCCAAACAACAACATTACATCCACACAGCACAGCACAGGATGGAGCCGGTCCAAACAACAACATTACATCCACACAGCACAACACAGGATGGAGCCGGTCCAAACAACAACATTATATCCACACAGCACAGCACAGGATGGAGCCGGTCCAAACAACAACATTACATCCACACAGCACAACACAGGATGGAGCCGGTCCAAACAACAACATTATATCCACACAGCACAGCACAGGATGGAGCCGGTCCAAACAACAACATTACATCCACACAGCACAGCACAGGATGGAGCCGGTCCAAACAACAACATTACATCCACACAGCACAGCACAGGATGGAGCCGGTCCAAACAACAACATTACATCCACACAGCACAGGATGGAGCCGGTCCAAACAACAACATTACATCCACACAGCACAACACAGGATGGAGCCGGTCCAAACAACAACATTACATCCACACAGCACAGCACAGGATGGAGCCGGTCCAAACAACAACATTACATCCACACAGCACAACACAGGATGGAGCCGGTCCAAACAACAACATTACATCAGCACAGCACAGGATGGAGCCGGTCCAAACAACAACATTACATCCACACAGCACAGCACAGGATGGAGCCGGTCCAAACAACAACATTACATCCACACAATGAGACACATAACAAACGCGTTAGAATGAACGTGTTTGTGCTCTAAGTCGCTGCCGGCTGTCTCTAACATTCCCATCAGTGAGGGCACTTTCTCCCACCATTTGTTTAAGCTCACATCCATCCACCACAACAACAGTACGTCTTTCTTTAGCATGCTGGGGCATAGGCTAGCCTAACACAGAGGGATTTGACCTCTTGAGTTCTGGACCAGCTGTAGCTCTCCTCTAGAGATCTCCCTCTACTCTTACATAAACCTTCTAGCGCCGATGGGGACAGAGGGGGTTACATAAGAAGCCATAGCAAGCTGAGAGGCCCCTCTGGATTGAAAAAGAAGGCCTTGCTTGTGTTGTTTTTTTTTATGTCTCAGGGCATCTGCTGAACCAGTTTCACTAACTCAGTGAGCCGCCAGCTTGGCTGGGACCCTTATTGCTTGGGTCAAGCATCTTTGTTGTTTGTAATGAAGTAAGCAGAGACAAGATTCCTGAGTCTGACCCCAAAGCATTGTGATCTATTTGATTTTCTGGCAGCACATAAAAAAACAAAGCAACATTTGACTGAAATACAACTTGTAGCTGTGGCTTCTGTGGTCATGCTCCATGCTGGAGTGGTATTCCCCAGCGGAGTATGGAACAGGGATCAGTGACGTGATTGGACAATGATTGAGAAGAGCACTCAGTCCAGAGCAGGATTGGCTCCCCAGTCCCCAGTATTTAGTCAAACTCAGCCATCTGTCTTTCCCCACCCCCCACTTCCAGCAAACAGAGGCAGAAACAGAGAGACAAAGGCAGAGAGAAAGAAAGAGAGAGAGGGCAGAGAAAGGAGATGGCAGAGAGAAGAGAGGGCAGAGAAAGAAAGGGCCAAGAGAAAGAGTGAGCAGAGAGAGAGATAAGGAGAAAGAGAGAGATTAAATCAAAACTTTGACCCTTTCACTAATCCCAAGATCTATTTCAGAGCTCATAGCCCCGGTTCCTCCAGGGGTGGTGCCTTGGAAATCTCTGACACACACAGATCAAGGAGTTTATTTCTGAATCAGAGATTTATGGTCATCACTAATCACAAAATCGAAATAGTCCGTTTAAATAGTCTAAATACAGATCATATACTTTCAAATAACCCAATTCCAAAACTCGTGACTCGTGAGTGTCAGCCTTGAAGAAAGACTCCTGGGCTGTTGTTACTCTGAGGTAGTTGGGACAGTGATAATTAAGCTGTTCTGTGTGTTACTGATGCCTGCCAGATGTGAGACTGGAGATAACGCTAACAGCACTTCGAAGAAACTCAACATCATCAAAGGTATTACCAGGGGTCGTAACCTCTATAGCAAGCCAAGACTTCAGCCTCATTTGCAGACATTGACAATGAATAAGTGAGGTTTAGGATGTTGTCACAAGACCAGCGCTGCCACAGTAGTATACACACACTTCCAGCTGTGGGAAGATACTGTACTGACCAAAGACTCTAGACTCTGGCCAATCTAGTTATCATAATCATCTGATTTGGATTCATTGTCCTGGACCACTGAACAGAAAAGGCCCCTTGTGTTAGTCAGAGAGAGGCCAGTCAAACACAAATCTCTCTCTCTCTCCCTCTGGGTAATTCAACGGTAATGGAATCACGCTTTGACTCAGATTTCTCACTTTAAAATGTATGCCAGACAAAAACCACTGATTTCAAAGTTTAACAAACCATACAACTCTATGCACGAGGACTACTTTGAACACAAACAATTTTCCAAAAACACATTTACTGGAAGACCTGCGCAGGTGCAAAGCTTGGTAACAGAAAATCTCCTTCGTTTTTTTATGCGACCCCCTTTTCCAAAAAACTCAAGTTCAATACAGATGTAGGATCTTCATTTGAGCCAGTTTCTACAGCGGAAATATTATACTGCAGCAACAGAAAATGTTAATTATCATATGGATTATAACTCATGGAATTTATTTTGTATTGGTTGCTACATTTTTCATTAGGACAAATCAAGTCTGATATTTTAAGGTGGAAATTACAAACTTTAAAAGCCTTTGTAAACCTCACATACACTACAAGTTCTCATTTCCTGTAGCGCAGGGAAATTCTCAGCAACAAGAGTGATCAAATTAAGATCCTATCTGTATCTGCTCCGATTACGTTTCAAAGATGTCTGCAGAAAGAACCGAGTGTCAGCTATGACATTACACTTTGAGTTGGAAACAACTATTTTGGTTATCGAACTAGAGTAGGTCAAGTGGATTTACATTCGGTAACGGAATTACAGTAACGGAATTACATCATGGGTCCCTGATCTGTACTACACAGAAATGCATCATTATGGATATGAATATCATTCTCTTAAATGGTGATGATTCCTGAATAAGGCACACAAAGGTAGAAATATGCATCATCCTTATTTTGCATATTTGGATATTACCCTACACACTGGCTATTATTGTGATGAACTCCGCCCCCAAACAAGACCACATTTGGTTGGTCCGGACCAGACCACATCTGAAACAATCATAGACAAATATGTTTCAAACGTTTGGAAATCACGGTACAGCAATGTAGAGTACAGTGGAGTACAGTACAGCATAGCACAGCACAGTTCAGTAGAGTACAGTAGAGTACATACAATAAGATATGTTCAGTAGAGTAGGGTATAGAACAATACAGTACATAATACTGTACTATAGTCTAGTGTGCTTTACTGCACTGTACTGAACTACCCAAACTCGTGAAACATCGACGTCCATGATTGGTTCAGATTGGCTCCGGCCGGGGTCAACTGACCAAATTTCAACTATTTTTCAACGTCCACGGACGTCCGTTGTCGGTCGGTGCTCAGTGGGTGAGAATGCTTGTTACAGTAAATGGAAAGAGGTTAGGTGGTAGGTGTCCCGGGAGGTGTCAGTAAGAGCCGGGAGAGGTGACATTAACCGGAAAGAGAAGAGAGTGGCAGTGAGAGAGAATGAGAGGGAGGTGTTGTCCAGACTGTTTTCACAGTCTTGCTTTGGCCACCAGACGACAGAAAGCTAAGGAAAAAAATGATGAGCTGAACATAACAGTATGCCAGTGGAAGGGAGGACAGTAGCAGGTAGTTTCTGTTTACTATGATTTACCATTGTGACCAATTCAATGGCAGTAATTATGTTACTGAGTTTTAATCACTTACAGTTTTTTTTATAGCTTTGGTACTATTTTCACAAGTATATGATAAAATTTCACTTCTCTTAGTACAAAAATCAAAATAGATATTCAAAAAGTCTGTTTAAAATAACTTTAAAGCCCATTTTCAATTGACTAAGTACAACACACAACACTCACACAGTAACCTTTCTTTATATGAAATACCTTTCAGAAAAAGTAATGGCCTTTCACAATGCAATGCTCACAATACTCACAAATGTGTGTTTGTAAAGTATAAACAAAATGACACGTAAGATGCATCATAACCATACATAATGACTACTCGTTATTACTAATTGAACCACAATTGGCCACCATATAAAAGTGGGTGTGTGAACACTTGCAATTTCTTTCAACACGGCGCAGGATAGACAGCAAGGGAGAGGAAGACATCAAAGAGCTAGTGGGAAAGGGGCCCATCAGAGAGAGGGAGGCAGACGGCAGGGAACTGTTGTGTCTAATGAAGTCCGGACCATCGTCGTTGACCACGTGGTAAACAGAGGCCTTACAATTGCAGAGGCGGTCAAGTTTAGTTCACCTCAATCTGAAAAGATACATTCAATCTTGAGGACATTTCGCCAAGAAAACTGGTAAGTCTGAAGGATATGCACTATGCGTTACCATTACATTTACAGTAAATGAAATTGTAACGCATGTAAATTCACAAACATGTTTTCAGTATGATCTATTGACAGTAGACTCTGTTCTACCCTCAGAATTGACAGAAGACCCCATGGTGTTGTCTGTGGCCGTGTGTTGACCGACCAGCAGTGGTGGAAATGCTGAGGGCCAGGAATGACATACGGCTGTCCGAAATAAAGCAGGCCATTGGGGAGAACGATGACACCTTTGCCAACATGGCATCCGTCAACCTACCAACAAACACATGCCTTTTGAAGAGACACCAGGTATATATGAAACCCATTTACCCGGTGCCTTTTGAGAGAAACGACGACCGGGTGAAACAACTGCGGGCCGAGTATGTTCAAGTACAACACTATATACTGTATTACTGATACTATTTTATGCACATGCTATTTCACAACATCCTAATGGAACTATACTGTAACAAAATGTATTTTTAAATGGTGATTGTGTGTGATGCTACTGTGAACCATCACAAGTATACACTACATGACCGAAAGTATGTGGACACCTGCTTGTCGAACATCTAATTCCCAAAATCATGGGCATCAATATGGAGTTGGTCCCCCCTTTGCTTCTATAACAGCCTCCACTTTTCTGGGAAGGCTTTCCACTAGATGTTGGGACATTGCTGCGGGGACTTGCTTCCATTCTGCCACAAGAGCAATAGGGACATTAGAGACGGTGGCAGAAACATTATGAACAAACTAAGTTACAAATAATGCGAAAACACACAATGGCACGTTAGGGGCACGTAAAATGGCAGCCATCTCCTTCGGCGCCATCATCAGCTCATTATGTAGTGAATGAGGACATTCACTGTGATGTGCATGAGAATTTATGGCCAAATGCTCAAGACAGGCTTGATGCAAATGAATGTGTGCATTACATTTCATTAGACATTAGACCTACTGTACGTGGCAAATGTATCTGAAAAATGACTGATTACACATTGGGTATATATTATGGAAATTATAGATTTTCCGTCAATTTTGTTGGGTAATGTAAGTCTATTGCTTAAAACTGTAATCTGCTGTAATTTACAGTACTATAGCATATTACTTTCAGCATTTCTAAGGGCGATTTGAAACGTTTATCTTGCATTATATTCTATTGGATTAACTGGTAGTTAAAATAACTCAATTGAAAATATATTATGCTGTGTTTTGGTGATTAACCCAATGTTCTATTACATTTCCCAATAAACGTATAATATGAATCAAATGGTTGTGTGATGAGATGTTTACATCCAAACGTATGCACAAAATGACAGGTTTTGGATGAAAGACGGGCTGCTTCAAGTCGGACCAGTTTTGTACTAAAAGTTGTGAAAATGTACCACATACTTGTGAAAATAGTACCAGTACCAAAGCAATAAAAATAAAATAAATAATTCATTACCAAACTTTATATCAGTGAAAACACTAATTGGTAGGTCTACCTTTATTGCTTACTTATGGAAACTGTCATTATCCTCCCTCATGAGGGTGAGAAATTAGAAAATATCTTAGATCTGTGGAGTTTTGGTAATATAATTACAAGGCAATGTTTCTTCAACTTACAGTCCAGAAGGCAAAGGATTTCTCCAACTAAAAATAAGTGATATTTTTGGCCAAGGGTATTTACTTCAGCATTATTATGTTTTGATGTATTTCAAAGGCCCGCTTTCCATCTGTTGACCAGAAATCAAAGCTTTTGCTTATTTAAAAAAAATTGTATACATATATTTCTCTAAAACAGACTCTTAGCTTTCCTTTGACACGCTCCTATGAACTTCACGTTGGTGCTCACTGGCTCGTTTATATGGAAATGCCCCTCTCCCCACACACACACTAGCAATAGCACAGCAAATGGCCTGCCAGCCTTGTCACCCAGTCTCCAGCTGCAGAGGACTAACAAATGTTTGTGTGAAATGAAGGCTGAGGCGCAGCCTGAAGAGAAGACTTACTCCCCCCACTGCTTTGTTTGGAGCATCTCCTTTCAGCCTGCCTCTGAAAGGAAGGACCAAACATCAATATGTTTCAGCAGCGTGGGGTGGGGTGGACCATCGCAGACCCACTTTTTTTAAAGGACCTCTTGGCCGCAGAGACTCAATGTTGCTGTTTCAAAGCTAATGTCTACACATTTTGCCAATGCTTATGCCGTGTTCTTCATGCTATGTGAGTGACTGAAACATAAATAAATCAATGGTGGCCCCATGTCATGACTGTCTTATTTTGGTGATTGTTAGATCTCAAAGAATCTTATTTGAAAATACACTGAACAAAAA
Source organism: Oncorhynchus tshawytscha (assembly GCF_018296145.1). Taxonomy (NCBI): domain Eukaryota; kingdom Metazoa; phylum Chordata; class Actinopteri; order Salmoniformes; family Salmonidae; genus Oncorhynchus; species Oncorhynchus tshawytscha. The sequence continues at coordinate 12,002,764 of NC_056446.1, read as the reverse complement.
TATAAACGCTACATGCAATGTTTTGGTCCCATGTGTCATGACCTGAAATAAATATCCCAGAAATGTTCCATTGGCAGAATATTTTTTATTTATCTCATTTCTTGCACAAATTTGTTTACATCCCTGTTAGTGAGCATTTCTCCTTTGCCAAGATAATCCATTCACTGGACTGGTGTGGCATATCAAGAAGTTTATTAAACAGCATGGTCATTACATAGGTGTACCTTGTGCTGGGGACAACAAAAGGCCACTCTAAAATTTGCAGTTTTGTCACAACACAATGCCACAGATGTCTCAAGTTTTGAGGGAGCGTGCAACTGGCATGCTGAGTGCAGGAATGTCCACCAGAGGTGTTGACAGAGAATGTAATGTTCATTTCTCTACCATAGGCCACCTCTAACCTTGTTTTAGAGAATTTGGCAGTGCGTCAAACCGGCCTCACAACCGCAGACCATGTATATGGCGTGGTGTGGGCGAGTGGTTTGCTAATGTCAACATTGTGGATAGAGTGCCCCATGGTGGCGGTGGGGTTACGGGCAGGCATAAGCTACGGACAACGAGCACAATTGCATTTTATCGATGTCAATTTAAATGCAAAGAGATACTGTGACGAGATCCTGAGGCCTATTGTCGTGCCATTCATCCGCCACCATCACCTCATGTTTCAGCATGATCATGCACGGCCCCATGCCGCAAGGATCTGTACACAATTCCCGGAAGCTGAAAATGTCCCAGTTCTTCCATGGCCTGCATACTCACAAGACATGTCACCCATTGAGCATGTTCGGCATGCTCTGAATTGACGTATATGACAGTGTGCCAATTCCCGCCAATATCCAGCAACTTCGCACAGCCATTGAAGAGGAGTTGGACAACATTCCACAGGCCACAGTCAAGCGCCTGATCAACTCTATGCGAAGGAGATGTCGCACTGCATGAGGTAAATGGTGTTTGCACCATTTACTGACGGGTTTTCTCATCCACCCCTCCTACCCTTTAATTTAAGGCATCTGTGAACAACAATGCCTATCTGTATTCCCAGTCATGTGAAATCCACATATTAGGGCCTAATGAACTGATTACCTTAAATGAAATATAACTTGGAATTTTTGCATGTTGCGTTTATATTTTTAAGTATAATTTTTCCACTTTTTTTTTTACATTACAGCCTTATTTCCAAAGAATATTATACATTTTACTCATCAATCTACACACAATACCCCGTAATGACAAAGCAAAAACAGGTTTTTTCATTTTTTTTGTGTGCAAATGTATAAAGTATTTAGACCTTTTACTCAGTACTTTGTTGAAGCACCTTTAGCAACAATTACAGCCTTGAGTCTTCTTGGGTATGGCGCTACTTGCTTGGCACAGCTGTATTTGGGGAGTTTCTCCCATTCTTCTCTGCAGATACTCTCAAGCTCTGTCAGGCTGGATGGGGAGCGTTGCTGCACAGCTATTTTCAGGTCTCTCCAGAGATGTTCAGAATATGGCTGGGACACTCAAGGGCATTCAGAGACTTGTCCTGAAGCCACTCCTGCATTGTCTTGGCTGTGTGCTTAGTGTTGTTGTCCTGTTGAAAGGTGAACCTTCTCCCCAGTCTGAGGTCCTGAGCACTCTGGAGAAGGTTTTCATCAAGGATCGCTCTGTACTTTGCTCCATTCATCTTTCCCTCAACCCTGACTAGTCTCCCAGTCCCGGCCGCTGAAAAATATCCCCACAGCATGATTGGCAAACTCCATGTGGGCTATCATATGCCTTTTACTGAGGAGTGGCTTCCATCTGGCCACTCTACCAAAAAGGCCTGATTGGTGGAGTGCTGCAGAGATGTTTGTCCTTCTGGAAGGTTCTCCCATCTCCACAGAGGAACTCTGGAGTTCTGTCAGTATGACCATTGGGATCTTGGTCACCTCCCTGACCAAGGCCCTTCTCTCCCAATTGTTCAGTTTGGGCCGGGCAGCCAGCTCTAGGAAGAGTCTTGGTGGTTGCAAATTTCTTCCATTTAAGAATGATGGAGGCCACTGTTCCTGAGGACCTTCAATGCTACAGAAATGTGGAACCTGTCTTGGAGCTTTACAGACAATTCCTTCAACCTCATGGCATTGGTTTTTGCTCTGACATGCACTGTCAACTATGGGACCTTACAAAAAAAACTTTTCACTTTGTAATTATGGGGTATTGTATGTAGATTGAAGAGGAACATTTATTTAATCATTTATTTAATCCATTTTAGAATAAGCCTGTAACGTAAGAAAATGAGGAAAAAGTCAATACTTTCCGGATGTAATGTATAGCTCCATTATCTTTTCTACATACTTTATCTGGTTTTAGTCATTAAATTTACACTGAAAATGTTTTACCATCCTCAACATATGTATAAATATATACTGTATGTTTTTTCAAATATTTTTTGGAGTGGTGGCCTCACGCTGCTAGATTAATATAGGCGAAACACCTTAAATCCTCTGCACTAAAACACTTAATGATCGCAGATGTGGCTGTGCTGAAAGAGCAAGGAGCTGTGGATAATGACAAGCGTTTACTGTACCAATAAAGAGGTTTAGAGCACCTGCAAGGCAAAGGAGTAAAGAAATATATTTTTATTGTCCCACCAGGCTATTCACTTGCTCATTCAATGACCTACTATTTATGTCAAAAGGTGCACTTCTGTTTTACAATCACACAATTCCCTAAAATGTAAAAAAAAAAAAAAACACAACATAGCAGTTGGCTAGTAACCCATCGGGTAAAACTAAAAGGATAAAACTAACCTGTCTCACGACGGTCTAAACCCAGCTCACGTTCCCTATTAGTGGGTGAACAATCCAATGCTTGGTGAATTCTGCTTCACAATGATAGGAAGAGCCGACATCGAAGGATCAAAAAGCGACGTCGCTATGAACGCTTGGCCGCCACAAGCCAGTAATAGGCTAGTAACCCATCATTAAATGGCCCCTTCCTTCCTCTCCCTTCTCATTTATCTTGTACGTTGTTAATAGGCATTGTCTCACCACCTGGGAAGTGAAACCGTAATCAATGTAAAAAGAATCTCATCCATATAACACTATCTGGTTTCCTCATCTCATATAAGTTTAATGGGCCCCCAGCCCCAGACGTCCATTATGGGTCATCCTTTCCCAGTTACACACCTGGTGCAGCGCTGACCTCTCCATCACACTGGCACGCTAATCAGCTCCCCAGGGAACCCAAGAGACGGCCAGGCGGGGGAAACAGCTAGGCAACTCCTACACACACTGACTGCATGATGAGCGCTTTCACGATAAACACAAAACTGAAGACACTGGCTATACTCCAATGCACAATTAGGCGAGGCCTATGCATCACCCTCAGACAAACATAATTCAATCACACATACTGTATTAAGATTGATTGGATAAAATGGGGATATTATTTACAGCACAATGCATGATCGCATAATTTCCTCCCGTTATGTTCCCTTTATGTCACAGTTTTAATGTCTCTTGTCACATATTTAATATGTAAAACTGAGTAGTTGGTTCTGGTTTATCTCTGCATTACAATTTTAATATGGTTGAGGAGAATTCTGATTAGCCCTCATAAAGGCGTCCGAATGCTTCCCAGCCGAAATGGTTCGGAAGAGTTTGTTCATACAATATGACAACATTTTGAAGTTTTTTTTATTTATTATCGGACTTCGTTAAGGGTTTTTTCAGCTGTTCGGACACACTACATCTTTTTTTCTTGAGGCAAGCCGAAATTGGTAGCTGAAGTCTACACCCCTTCGTCGGTAATTGGTCAACAGTAGGGATTTTTCAGTAAAGTCTTTGTCATTCTATAAGAAATGAATGAAATACTGCACCAAACATCTTAGTCAGATGTAAAATTGCATGACTAAGACCTTCTCGTCAAAAACATCAACTCAAGAAATCTGTCATTGATTATCTTTTATTAATTCTGACTTTTGAGGAAGTGTATACTGGCTACAGCGTCTCTAAATGGACAAACAGTACTATTGCCGCTTTTTTTCTAGTTTTTCAAGTGAAGGTCTTTTTAAAGGAGTAGCCAGTATACCCTTCCTCAAAATAATCTGAATCTGATATAACTCAAGAAATCTGTCATTTAATTTTCACAAGGAGATCTTAGAGATTGCGCAATTTTACATCTAACTAAGAAGAATACCTTTTTTTTTTTTTTAAAGTTTACTCTCTCAAAGTTACAAGTACGCAGGCACCTAGCACTGTTTGGTTAGCATGTTTCTGCGGTGCACATGAGATGGAGTTTGCTTCCATCTCATCGTCCCACACACAATGGCAGACCGAAGGGAGGGTGGTGCGGCATCCTCCAAATGCTGTTATTTTATCTAAAACATTAGGTGTATGCCGACACAAGCCAAGTAATTCTTGCAAAGATTTAAAGTACAATTGTGTTTTATCTCCAGTACATTGCCACGATTGTCAGTTATGTAGCTGCTCTACTGATAATCTCAGTGCATCCTTGCTGGGATGACACAACCAATCTACTGTCGGGGAATGCAACATCCCAGACAAACACATTGGTTCACCGTTCCATGGGAGGGGACAGTACACAGCATACTGTACCATAATGTTCTGAATAATGGCCAAGTGTACCTTGCTCCCTATTCTACTGAATCGCTTAGGAGTAACAAACACAAGTCCAACATATATTGGAAACTGCTAAACTACAACAATATTAGCCTATCACTTGTGAATTATGCCCAGCATAAACTGCCTTTTATTTGTGCAACTTTTTCAAATCATAGTCGCCCACCTCATGTAGCCTAACCCATAGGCCTATATGTTTTGATAAGGTTTGTATCCCAACTAAAGTGGCCAAATAATAACTTCTCAAAATTGAGCACATGAATCCGCTTTACAAGGGGTTTAGAGCCTAACTGGCATACATAAGCAGAGATTGAGTTTCAAATTTGGGGAAGATCATTTTCACCATAAAAATGTTCTCAATTTTGATAATGGTGTTTTCCCGCTCATGGAACATTCGTGCTTATAACCTACTGCCATGTGCGCATTGCTGTACTCTATTTTGGTTAGGTCAGGGTGTGACTAGGGTGGGCAATCTAGTTTTCCTATTTCTTTGTTTGGCCTGGTATGGTTCCCAATCAGAGGCAGTTGTCTCTGATTGGGGGTCATACTTAGGCAGCCTTTTCCCACCTTAGTTGGTGGGATCTTGATTTTGTATAGTTGCTGTGTAGCCTGCAGAACTTTACATTCATTTTGGTATTTTGTTGTTTTTCATTGTTCATTTAAATAAAAGTAAGATGTTCGCCTACCACGCTGCACCTTGGTCTCCTCATTCAAACGACGAGCGTAACACTAATAGTCTATCAACATTTTAAGGTAAATGTTCTGTTACGTCAGCCACATTGTTTAAAGTTTTTTTAATGCTAGTGGTTGTATTAATTTGGGATCTATTGCATCCCACAACTGACAGACTATGTTTGGAATATTTATTTATCGCATAGAATAGGTTGACTTTTGTACTATGGGTGATAGTAGATTGACATAGGCTAGTGCTTTTGCTGTTCGTTAGGCCTACTCATCTTGTTGGCTGACGAAAAGTAAATGTGGACAGTTCTTCCAATATCTTCAATATGCACCTCCAAATTGGATAAGAACGCGCACAGTTGCATCCCCGATGTGTCTGTCTTCACTTGTAGCCTGTGAGAAAGACCCAATCAAGTGATGGAGAGCCATGTGCGTGAGGGGTGCTTATGCGCACAACAGCCACTGGCCGCAAAAGGTATGTATTTTTTGGGGTGCATTACGGCCACAAAGGCATTATCAAGTGCTTGTCAAATTGTGAATGAGAGACTAATGAAGAGTGTACAACCTGTGCAAAAAAACTGAGCAAAGAGGCCTCCCAGGTGGCACAGTGGTTAAGGGCTCTGTACTGCAGCGCCAGCTGTGCCACCAGAGAATCTGGGTTCGCGCCCAGGCTCTGTCGTAACCGGCCGTGACCGGGAGGTCCATGGGGCGATGCACAATTGGCCTAGCGTCGTCCGGGTTAGTATAGGAGTACCTATTTCTTTAACTTCTCAACACAGAATAGCCGCATGTGCGCACTTCCTCTAATCATTTGGAGGAAATATTTATATTTCATTCAGCTTTGTTCAATTGTTTTCTTCATACTATAAAATAATGCTAAGAATTCTAAAACGTTTGTCTGCTAAATGAACTAGTGTAGCCCACAGCCATTTGGCATAGCCAGATCAGGATCTAACATAAGGACAACTCAGAGTATGCTATTCTGTTCTTCTGAAATAGACTAGATGTTCTTCATATCATGCTTCTTTAGACCTGTCCAAAATAATGTGTTTATTGTGAAGCTGTAGGCTATATTACATGGATTTATTAGACTTTTTAAAATGTAGATGTTCCAAAGGTGTGTGGAAGCCAGGAGAGCTAAATATGTTTGTTAATTAACAGTCAATTACCGTGAGACCAACAGTTATTTGCTTGACAATCACCGGCTGACAATTTGGTCACCGCCACAGCCCTGACCCCGACTCTGCTTCTGGCACGCAAGCTGTTTTAAATAGTTCCCCACCTCCAGTGCAAGCGCAAGGGATAGTTAATTGTACTACCGAACTGCCCCTAATCAAAACGGCCTAAACGCAGCCATCAGAAAACACTGAATTTTCCTTTTTTCAATGTGTAAATCCTGCTTGAGTCATCTGGGACCCGCAAGCTAATTCCAAGCGGCTACTAGGGGGGGCACTTGAAAGTTCGCAATGTCATATTTCCATTGTAAACAAATTGATAACTTGATAATGAACTATTATGTATTGGCCTAAACATTACACTGTCCCCAAATGTCTTCTACCCTTATTGGAATGTACACAACACCTTCCACCAAAAGTGTGTTTTGTTATCAGTTTAATAACATGCTTAGGGAATGTGATTTTGGCAAAGAGGTAATCTTAATGTGAGATTTTAACATTCATTATGAAGACAAGTCTTTGTAGGAAATCCCTCAAACGGATCACTTAATACCTTTGAACTCACACAGCTAGTTAAAGGGCCAACCAGGGTGACTAAAACACGTCTGGTGTTCAGTAATAAACCAGAAAGAGTGACTAAATCATTCAATATGGTAACTGGGCTGTCTGATCATAACCTTTTATTTATTTTTTTATTTTTTTATTTCACATTTATTTAACCAGGTAGGCTAGTTGAGAACAAGTTCTCATTTGCAACTGCGACCTGGCCAAGATAAAGCATAGCAGTGTGAGCAGACAACACAGAGTTACACATGGAATAAACAATTAACAAGTCAATAACACAGTAGAAAACAAAGGGGGGAGTCTATATACAATGTGTGCAAAAGGCATGAGGAGGTAGGCGAATAATTACAATTTTGCAGATTACCACTGGAGTGATAAATGATCAGATGGTCATGTACAGGTAGAGATATTGGTGTGCAAAAGAGCAGAAAAGTAAATAAATAAAAACAGTATGGGGATGAGGTAGGTGAAAATGGGTGGGCTATTTACCAATAGACTATGTACAGCTGCAGCGATCGGTTAGCTGCTCAGATAGCTGATGTTTGAAGTTGGTGAGGGAGATAAAAGTCTCCAACTTCAGCGATTTTTGCAATTCGTTCCAGTCACAGGCAGCAGAGTACTGGAACGAAAGGCGGCCAAATTAGGTGTTGGCTTTAGGGATGATCAGTGAGATACACCTGCTGATAACCTGACACTCATATCCAGAAAGCTTTCTAAGTACAGGTTTAACCTCTCTACTGTTAGAAAGCCTGATCCGCTGAGAATGCCTAAGAGTGAATTAAATAATTTTGAAAACATAATTAAGGGAATTATCTCTTGTCCTATACAAATTATGTGGAAGCTGATAGTCAGTCAGGTTTCTGTCCACAATCCAAACTACAATAAATGGCTTCCTAAAGAAGATCTAATCCAAACCTGGCCAAAAGAGCACTCTTCCTTGGCTAAATGAAGAAATCTGGAAACTGATGAAAGAAAGAGATCATGCTCTAAATCAACTCTAAAGTCCAAAATAGAGGGAAAGTGTAAATTTATCTGGGAGAATCTAAAAAAGTTAACAGGGAAAGACCATAGTAACACTGCAAAAAGACTAGAAATCGATGTGAATTACAGGATGCAGTCGAAATGGCAACAGCCTTCAATTCCTACTTTGTTGACTGTCAAGGTACTGACACAGAGCCCCTCCACTGGTTTCTTGGGCTCAGTGCCAGTGAATGACACTCAACCTGTCTTCATCATAAGGGAGGTTTCTGAGTCAGAGGTGACCAAGGTGATTAGCTCACTAAAGAACTCTAAAGCCAAAGATGTATTTGGGCTGGACTCTACCTTTCTTAAAAACTACAAAGAGTCGCTCATTGGCCCCATTACTAAGGTCACCAACACATCTATTGGTCGGGGGGTTCCAAGGGTCTGGAAGTTGGCCATAATAACGGCCATCTATACATCAGGTGACCCTGTGGACATGAGTAACTACAGGCCCATTAGTATACTACATGTGGTGTCGAAGGTTGCTGAAAAGTGTAGCAGAGCAACTGATTGCCCACCTCAACAATCCCTTCACATTACCCTTCATGTAGTTTGACTTCAGAGCAAAACACTCCACAGAAATGGCCAACTGCTTTATTCTGGGAAATGTGAAGTCCAAGATGGGCAAAGGGGGTGTTGTTGTGGCTGTATTTCTAGACCTAAGGAAAGCTTTTGATACTGTTAACCATGAGGTTCTTGCAATGGGAATTTGAATGTTTGTGCTTTTCTTAAAACTAATTTCTGTCCTTCTATTCATGTGCTGTTCTAATAACCAATTTCTGTGTTCATGCAAGTGGCTGACTGTACAAATCCTCACTATCAGTAGCTGCAATTTGGCATTACGCCCAGACCGTGTTTTAAGAAGGAATGAAAGATATCTCCATTTCAAGGACTCAGTTTAGAGAGAAAGAAGCCTCGTGAGGTGTTGGTCTGTCACATGTTATGAACCAGTATTGGTCGGTCACATGAATGAAACAAAACAGTCAAGATTAATTAATTATGCTACATCATGCAAATATAACTTGTCTGTGAATAGTCGTATATAAGACAACTTCTGGGTCTGCCCAGGTAGAGCTCCTGATTGACATGTGTAATATGGTGCATTGAGTTGGTTGGAACCTCTCCAGAGCTGACAATAAACAATTATTCATTTAAGATTGACTTTGTATCCCTGTGTATGAATTTCCACGACATTCTCATCACAAAACTGTCCAAGTTCAACATTTCCCCCGGTGCCTTGAGATGGATGAAATCATACCTTGAAGGCAGAACCCAGTGTGTCAGACTGAGCAATGAGCTGTCTCCCACCCTCAGCTATGATGTGGGCGTGACATATGGGTCAATACTGGGGACCCTCCTGTTCAGCCTATACATTTAATGATCTGCCTTCTGTCTGTACTGGGTCTGAAGTTCAAATGTATGCAGATGATAGTGATATATGTGCATGCAAAGAGCAAACAACAAGCTGCACAAGAACTCACCACTGTAATGGTCATCTTACAAAGTGGCTCAGTGACTCATGTTTGCATCTCAATGGGAAAAAACAGTCTGCATTTTCTTCACAAAGAGGGAAACTGATGCTTCTGAGCCAGATGTCTGTCTATGTGTCAGGGGAGAAGCTCTAGGTGATATACAATTTTAAGTACTGTACCTTGGCATAATACTTGATTCCAATCTCTCTTTTAAAAAGCAGGTTAAAAAGGTAACTCAAATAACCAAAGTCAACCTATCTAATTTCCAATTCATATGAAATTGTTTGACTACAGAGGTAGCAAAACTGTACTTCAATGCTATGATACTCCCCTACTTAACATACTGCTTAACTAGTTGGGCCCAAGCTTGTTGTTCAACATTAAAACCCATTCAGTCTGTATACAAACAGGCTCTCAGTGCTTGATAGAAAGCCCAATAGCCATCATCACTGTTAGATCCTCAGAGGGCATGAGCTCCTGAGTTGGGGAAAAACTTCTGCAATATTAAAGATCCTAAATGGTCTGGCTTCCCCTCCACTTAGTACTTTAGTCAAACAGAAAACCCAAACCCATGGCAACAGATCCACAAGGTCTGCCATGAGAGGTGATTATAGTTCCCTTACAGAAAAGCACCTTTAGTCAATCTGCTTTCTCTGTGAGAGCTTCCCATGTCTGGAACACACTGCCATTAGACACACGCAACTGTCGAACCTTCACAAAAAAAAAACATAAAGACATGGCTAAAGGTCAATCGGACTTGTGAACATAATCCCTAGCTGTGTATTGCCGCTTTCCATGTTATCTGTAGCTTGTGAGGTGTGGAACCACTTTGCAGCTTTTATATATTTAGTTTGTTGGCATTTTGTGCCATGTCTCTGACTGTGTGCTACGTGCTGCTTGTCCTATGTTGCACCTGCATGTGCTCACTGCTCATTGATTGTCTGTATTGTTAATGCAATTGTTTTCAATGACCTGCCCAGGGACTGCGGTTGAAAATGAGCCGGCTGGCTAAAACCGTCACTTTTCCTCAAACGGTGCACTGTCCATGTAAATAAAACTCAAACTCAGTATGTTTGGTGCTGTATTTCTCAATGAAAAAATGTGCATGAAAATGAGCCGTCTCTCTCGTTGAAAGACAACAAAAGACTATGGAAGAATCCCGACTGTTGACCAATCACCGACGAAGGGGCGTAGACTTCGGCTCCGAACTTCGCCTTGCCCGAACAGCCAAAAACGAGAAGAAAAAAAACCTCTTCATAATATACGCACAAACGTTTCCGGCTGGGAAGCATGCGGACACCTTTATCGTCTTCTGACAGAGCTGTGACTCAGAAATGTCTACCAAATCTGTCATCACTAAGGTGTTCAGCAGCTCCATTTTTATTACCTTTATTTAACTAGGCAACTAATTTAAGAAAAAATCTCATTTACAATGACGGCCTACACCGGACAAACCCAGACGACATTGGGCACCGCCCTATGGGACTCCCAATCACGGCTAGTGATACAGCCTGGATTTGAACCAGGGTGTCTAGTGACACCTCAAGCACTTAGATGCAGTGCCTTAGACTGTTGAACCACTCAGGTGCCCAAGGAATGCTTCAGAGACTGTCTCAGAGTTCCCTTCCCCAACAGTATGTATAACAGAAAATTACAGCATTTGTCCTTTTTTCTTACCATCCATAAAAACACATAAAACAATCTAGCTGGAGGAGGCCAGTGTAATGAGGGGAAAGAACTTTGTTTGTAGTTCAAGAAACACAGATCAAATCTACTTGAAACAGACAGTTAGCCCTTGGAGTGTGGATGACGCTCAATCATGCACCTATTTACATAAATGCACCACCTTGGAGTGTCTTTCTAATGATGAAAGGCAATAAGCTTAACTATTCTGCATATGAAAAACAGTGAATGTATTTTCCACTTCAGAATGGATTACTTAACAATCTAAAGCTATCCAAGAAAACAGTAATTTATTTACATTTATATAAGCTTTCTTTCTATTAAATGGGGGTTTGTACAGCCTAGGGGATTTCTGATAATGATTTCCTCTTAGCACGGTAATTACCCTCGACCTGTAATTGACTCTGACAATAATAAGGCCCTTACTTACAAGCTCTGCTTACAGTCCACTGAGAAGCCAAATGTGGCTGCCTGTGTATATCTCTCTGATATGCCTGTTTTTTTCTTTCAATTTTCAATTTAAAACTTTCTCCCTCTCCTTCACCCTGATAGGCAAGGACATATACTGAAATAGATAATACATTATTTTATTCATATAAGCCTAGATATACAGTATATGGCATTGTCGTTGGTACCCCTTGGGCACGTGGGATTATACTACCTATCTGGGACCAGGGATGTCCCGCTAAACATAAAACTGTTCAAAAGGCATCAATTTTGGTCTCAAATTATCAATAATCCAAATGGCCAAGAAATGTAATTTGACCAATAGGCTACACATAGTCCCAGATTTGAACATGATTAAATAAAGGAACCCAGGAAATTATTTGATCTGCTCGGGGAAAAAAATACATCATAGCAAAAAGTATCAGATATTGAGCTCATACCAAAATGTTCCGCGCGTAATTCGCCAGACGAACTCTCCGTCCGATTACAATTCCTTGGAAGATAAACCCGATTCGAAGCACGAGAAGCGGTGCGGGCTATTTACATTGAAAGACAACAAGAAGCTTGAGGGGACGGTCGATGGCTCCGTAGTTTATCCAGGCAGAAAGTAAAAACAGATGGGACGGGAGCTACGGGCACTGAGACCCAACTCCCAAGTAAACTCAATCCGAGTTTGCCTTCACACTACCACCCGCTCTGTCCAATTTGCATATCAATAGATCTTGTGACAGCTTCTGTTAATGAGGTGAAATGAAGGAGCGCTGATACAATCCCACTATTTGGGAAGAGAAGCAGTCCATCGGTTCTGCACCCGGCGCCACCCTATGGGACAGCAACCCTCTCACTGGCCTGTCACTTTATTTCCTACTAGAAAGTGAAAGGCAATTCCGGTTATTTCTGTACTATCCTCAACAGGCTACTCATGTCATGCTATGAAATGCATCTTACTGAGTAGACTAGTTTATCATTAACCAGCAATGACCAACATTTGTTGTTGTTTTTTTTTTTTTTTTTGGGGGGGTGTATACAAGCAACTAAATTAGGTGAGTGGGGTATGCGAGATTATCCAAATATGGATCATAATTTTTACTAAGTCTGAACTACACTGTTAAAATGAAGTGCGTTCTAACACTAAAACTAGTGGCAACTGAGCTGCCACCACCTTAGATGAGCCGAAAGCTTAACTTTGCTGGAGTATTGAAACACATGTTGTGAGACAGATGGAAGGTGTGCTGTAACATTCATCCTGAGGTGTTCTGATACATCATATTGACATGGTGTGTTGTAATGCAACATGATGAAGAATTGTGCAACACCTTGCCAGAGATGGGTAGCACGAACACGGAAAGGGTTGAAAATACTTATGGTGTTTCGAGTCCTGCCTAGAGCAGAATTGGCTCCCTTTTTCTGGAGTTTCCAAAATCTGTAAATGGGAGTCCCTTTTCATATAGCATATTAATTATATTGGTAACCCTTTATTTTAAGGGTCCAAAATAAACCATTAAATGCCATTAAGTTTTTGTGTTTTCGTCATTTATTAATCATTACTCCCATATTAATAAAACTGAAGACTGTCTGAGCGCACGAAGGCAGTGTTTTGACAAGCAAAAGCCCTGGGTTCACATCCACATTCTCACGTGAATACCAGTGACGAAGGCCCACTTTACACATGTTCAGAAAGCATTCACACCCCTTGACTTAGTCCACATTTTGTTCTATTACAGCCTGAATTTAAAATGTATTATATTTAGATTTTGTGTCACTGGCATACACACAATAGCGCATAATGTCAAGGTGGAATATTTTTTTTTGAAATGTCTTGAGCCAATTACTGGAAATTGATCAACTGAGAAACAGCTTCTGTGAGAGAGTATGGCAATCACAAGTTCAACTTTTTTGAGAGGTGGGTATCTTGCTATCTCCTCACATTCCAGAAGAAAAGGTGTGAAATAAATAAAAAAGTTTGGGTGTCCTACCCTTAGTGAAGGGACACAGTTTCATACACAGAAACCACATCATGGAGAGTGGCAGCCTGTCCCCATGATGGCAGCTTCTTAAGGGCTAGCCTCCATCATATCCTTTCACCTAGACGATGTGAGACAAGCTTGGGAGGTTATTCAAGTGCCACTGTTAATAAGAGCGTGAGCGTGCACAGATATCTCTGCCTGTGGTAGAGCGAGCCCTTTGTGATTCCTGCTCTACGCCCTGGAGATGTGGAGATGGTTGTAACCTGACCTACCAGCAGCTCTCATCCATGGGAGCCGTGAGAGATTCTTGTATTGGGTTGACCTGTAGCTGAGGCTAACGGTAGCACAGCGGCTTTGTTTGACCACATTAGGCAGGGTTATAGCTTAGGTGTGAAAAACATATTATGTCTTTTATTGTTATATTATTATATATATATATATATATATATATATATATATATATATATATATATATATATATATATATATATATATATATATATATATATATATATATATACTTTTTGTATTACCTTGATGTGTGCAGATAGTAGTTAAGAAGCATGAGCACACTAACAGGTACAAATAGACTCATACAGTGAAGTACTTTTCTATTATATTATTTAATCACCCAGGTAACAGACACTGAGTGTACAAAACATTAGGAACACCTTCCTAATATTGAGTTGCACCCCCCTTTGCCCTCAAAACTGCCTCAATTTGCCAGGGCATGGACTCTTCAAGGTGTCGAAAGCCTTCCACAGGGATGGTGGCCCATGTTGACTCCAATGCTTCCCACATTTGCAAAGGGTGGCAGAGTAGCCTAGTGGTTAGAGCGTTGGACTAGTAACCAAAAGGTTGCAAGATCAAATCCCTGAGCTGACAAGGTGCTGTTCTGCCCCTGAACAACCACTAGGCTATCATTGGAAATAAGAATTTGTTCTTAACTGACTTGCCTAGTTAAATAAAGGTAAAATCAATAAAAGTTGGCTGGATGTCCTTTGGGTGGTGGACCATTCTTGATACACACAGGGAAACTGTTGAATGTGAAAAACCCAGCAGCCTTGCAGTTCTTAGGTGCTGGCAATGCTGGCACCTAAGAACACCTACTACAACACCCTGTTCAAAGGCACTTTTGTCTTGAATATTCACCCTCTGAATAGCACACATACATAATCCATGTCTCAATTTTCTCAAGGCTTAAAAATCCTTCTTTAACCCGCTTCCTCCCCTTCATCTACACTGATTGAAGTGGATTTAACAAGTGACATCAATAAGGGATCATAGCTTTCCCCTGGTCAGTCTATGTCAGTCTATGTCATGGTAGAAGCAGATTTATTTTACATTTATTTTTACGACACTAATTACATTGGAAAACAGTTTATAATAGCAATAAGGTACCTCAGGGGTTTGAGGTATTTGGCTACAAGAATTACTATAGTATATACTACAGTAGTTTTTTACTACAGTATATACACTATTGTAAACTGTAAATACTACAGTATAATAGTCATGTGCAAAACACTACAACAAATACCACAGATTTCACTGTAGTGTTTATTCTGCAAAAACACTACAATGCCCTTACGAAAAAAGATTGCAGTCAGAGCACAGTACAGCTGCAGTACACTGTAGTATAACTGTAGGTATAACCGGGTTCGAGCCCTGAATGCTGATTGGCTGAAATCCGTGGTATTTGAGACAGTATACCACGGATATGACAAAACATGTATTTTTACTGTTCTAATTATATTTGTAGCCAGTTTCTAATAGCATTAAGGTACCTCGGGGTTTTGAGATATATGGCCAATATACCACAGCTAAGGGATGTATCCAGGCGCTCCGTGTTGCGTAGTGCATAAGAACAGCCCTTAGACTTGGTATATTGGCCATATACCACACCCCCTTGGGCCTTATTTGCTTAATGCAGTATAACTGCAGTATGCTGCAAATACCGCGTCCAAAATAACAGTCCACTGCAGTAACTGCACTTTCCTGCGGTTTCAAAACGTCATTTTCTTTTTGTTGTAATGGTGAAAACTATAGTAAAGTCTGCAAAAACACTACAGTGAAAACCTATAGTATTTAACCATAGCATACTATCGTTTTTTTTCTCATGTGGGCTAGCATGAACAGCATGGCGTGTGGCAATCTTTTAAAACATTGTAACAACAATTTTCACGAATACTGCTATGTAATTTCAAATTCTTACATTGTTTACTTTGTACTGGCTAAGCAACAAGTAAAGAAATGTCGACGTACTGTAAACACAGAACATTCACATGAACATATGACGCACTTAGCTACTGTTTTTACTGGATTGTGACGTCCCCTCAACAACAAGGTGGATGAACACTTGCTACTCATGGTTATTCAAAACTTTTTAGAGAAGAAAAACGTACCTTGCCGACATAATTGATGTGAAATTATTTCGGGTGTGTGCATCTGACAGACAACGCAGCCTAGCAAACCTATTCACAAGGAATTATTAGAGAAAGTTCAGCTCAACATTATTTAATGGAGTTCAGATATATCACCGCTCTCAAGCGCTCTCTGGTGGTGACTGGGGCGAGTCTCCTTAAAACTGTGGGCAAGTACACTATATGCGTTTTAATTCTTTCTTGTGGTAACAGGATTTTAGGAGAGCAGTATAGTAAAGTCTAGGTGATGCCAATTAGTCTGATGCCAAAGGAGCTTCCTCTGCTTGTGTCCTTTCCTTCATCTGGCAGGTAGCCTAGTGGTTTAAGCGTTGGGCCAGTATCCGAGAGGTTGCTGGATTGACTCCCCCAAGCTGCAGGTACAAATCAGGTACAAATCTGTCATTCTGCCCCGGAACACTGTTCCCTGTAGGCTGTCATTTAAAAAAAATAGTTTGATCTTAACTAACTTGCCAAGTTAAATAAAAAAATCTGCACCTATGTGGAAGAACCTGGAAGCACACCTGTTCAGGTGAGAAGTGAAGCGCCAAACGTTGAAGACTGAGGATTTCCTCAAATGGATTCTGCACATTGGAATATCCTGCACTGCCTATGTTCTAGGACTGACGGGTGTCTGATGTTAGGTGACATAGTTCTGCTTTAAAAATGTATATTGACATTTCACACAGAATGCCTATTACTTTTGAGAATGCCCCATTCGTCTCACTCTTGGACACTCACAGCAATTTGGAGTGTAACAAACACTGACTTTGCAAAGTGCATATAGTTTTATAGGTTTCCCTTAAAGACTAGATCTAGGGCAACACTATTCATACATTGACCAGCAAGTGTCAGCAGAATACAAAGAAACAGCATGGCAGCAAGGTACACTGAACAAAAATATAAACGCAACATGCACCAATTTCTCTATATTTTATTGAGTTACAGTTCATACAAGGAAACCAGTTATTTAAAAAAAAATCATTAAGTCCTAATCTATGGATTTCACATTACTGGGAATGCAGATATGCATCTGTTGGTCACATATACCATTAAAAAAAAGGTAGAGGCGTGGATCAGAAAGCCAGTCAGTATCTGGTGTGACCCCCATTTGCATCATGCAGCACGACACATCACCTTCGCATAGAGTTGATCAGGCTGTTGATTCTGGCCTGTGGAATGTTGTCCCACTCTTCTTCAACGGCCGGGCAAAGTTGATGGATATTTGCGGGAACTGGAACATGCTGTCATACACGTCAAAACAGTCCTATCTGGTGCCACAAACACAAAGACAGGAACAATCACCCGCATCCCAAACATGCTTAATGGGTGACATGTCTGGTGAGTATGCAGGCCATGGAAGAACTGGGATATTTCAGCTTCCAGGAATTGGGTAAAGATCCTTGCGATGTGGGGCCGTGCATTATCAAGCTGAAACATGAGGTGATGGCAGCGGATGAATGGCACGACAATGGGCCTCAGGATCTCATCACGGTATCTCTGTGCATTCAAATTGCATTGATAAAATGCAATTGTGTTGTCCGTATCTTATGACTGCCCATACCATAACCCCACCACCATGGGGCACTGTGTTCACAACGTTGACATTAGCGAAGCGCTCACCCACACAACGCCATACACGTAGTCTGTGGTTGTGAGGCCGGTTGGATGTACTGCCAAATTCTCTAAAATGACATTGGAGGCGGCTTATGTTAGAGAAATGAACATTCCATTCTCTGGCAACAGCTCTGGTGGACATTCCTGCACTGAGCATGCCAATTGTATGCTCCCTCAAAACTTGAGACATCTGTGGCATTGTATTGTATGACAAAACCGCACATTTTAGAGTGGCCTTTTGTTGTCCCCAGCACAAGCTGCATCTGTGTAATGATCATGCTGTTTAATCAGCTTCTTGATATGCCACACCTGTAATGGTTTTCTTCTGGGGAAAGAGAGGCGGACCAAAATGCAGCGTGGTTAGTTTTGTGCATCTTTAATAAAGATGAAAGTACAATAATCTACAAAACAAGAACCGTGAAAAGACCAAAACAGTCCTATCTGGTGCCACAAACACAAAGACAGGAACAATCACCCACAAAACCCAACACAAAACAGGCTACCTAAATATGGTTCCCAATCAGAGACAATGACTAACACCTGCCTCTGATTGAGAACCATATCAGGCCAAACATAGAAATAGACTAACCAGACACACAACATAGAATGCCCACCCAGCTCACGTCCTGACCAACACTAAAACAAGGAAAACACACACGAACGATGGTCAGAACGTGACAACACCAGTCAGATGGATAGATTATCTTGTCAAAGGAGAAATGCTCACTAACAGGGATGTAAACAAATTTGTTCATAAAATGTGAGAGAAATAAGCTTTTTGTGCACATGGAACATTTCTGGGATCTTTTATTTCAGCTCATGAAACATGCGACACACACTTTACATGTTGCGTTTATATTTTTATTCAATGTATTATTTATATATTTAACCTTCATCTGACCAGGAAGTCCCTTGCGATAAGAAATCTTGTCAATTAAGACTTGGCCCTGGCCAGGACAAGGGCAAACCAGCTCTTAGAGGAGAAAGGCTCTGTGCTGTGTCATAATGCCCTTTGTGCCCATACAGGACAAATAATATTGATCTGAAGGACAGAATGTATGGGAACACAAGCATTGAAGCAAAATAACAACACCTGCAGTGGGAATTCATATGGAAACACAAGTCAGTCAAGGACCACCCCCTTCATAGTACTTTGCCAGTTGATCTGGAAAGATACCATAAGGAAAACACTGTGCCCATGGTGTTTGTTTGTGATATATATATATATATCTCAGAGAAGCATCTGAGAGAAGCATCTGAGTTCTCTTCACTTTTTCTACAAGGGCTGCTCCAATAAAGTCATATGTTCCAGCCTTTTGATCAAATCCGCCACCTGAAAGAACACTGCCTGATCCTGCCCAGACAATTCCATATGGTTTATTTACTTATAAGTAAATGAGATTTTTTAAACTTTTCAATCTACATTAAAAAACATGAGCTGACGCACACCCAGAAAAATAAGTGTGTGGAGGTGCTGACTAACGGCGAATAAACTATAAGCTATCAAAATAAAGAAAGTCGCACACTCAATGTATAAACTCCCAGAAATGTAATGGGTTTTTACCAACGGTTCGGCATCACTGTGCCGAGCTGTTAGTTTGTTTTGCCAATATCTCATTTGTTGTCAGGTTAAGGTTTCTTTTATTTTCAAATATCAGTTTTACAGTGATGCCGAAACGTTGGTAAATACCCATTAAATTGCTGGGAGTTTATATATGGAGTGTGCGACTTTCTTTCTTTTGATAGTTTATAGTTTGTTCGCAGTTAGTCAGCACCTCCACACATACTCCTTTTTCTGGGTGTGCGCCAGCTCATGTTTTTGAATCGAATACTCATACTAACCACACCAACCTTACTCTGTGTGACGTAAATGGAGTATGTAGTATGCTTATTGGTCATAGTATGTATATAGTTAGTGTTAAAATAAATCCCAGATGTCATACTACATTCCCCAAAATACAAAGTCTACAAGCAGTGGACACTATTTCTGTGCTTTTAGGGCCCATAATGCAATTCTTCGTGGCTTCACAACGTTTTCAGATTTGAAGATGTCACGCCCTGGTCTAAGTATTTTGTGTTTTTCTTCATGTATTGGGTCAGGCCAGGGTGTGGCATGGGGTTTTTGTATTGTGGTGTGTTTTGTCTTGGGGTTTTGGTGTGTATGTATTGGGATTGTAGCTAGTGGGGTTATCTAGCAAAGTCTATGGCTGTCTGGAGTGGTTCTCAATCAGAGGCAGGTGTTTATCGTTGTCTCTGATTGGGAACCATATTTAGGCAGCCATATTCTTTGAGTTTGTTTTGGGTGATTGTCCTTAGTGTCGTTGTTCCTATCTCTTTATTTATTTACACAAGTATAGGCTGTTTCGGTTTTCGTTACATTCTTTGTTTTGTAGTGTTTTGTGTTTATTCGTGTTTCACGTTGTTCATTAAACATGGATCGCAATCTACACGCTGCATTTTGGTCCGACTATCCTTCACACCTAGAAAACCGTAACAGAATCACCCACCACCAACGGACCAAGCAGCGTGTCAACAGGCAGGAGCAGCCCAAAGAGGAGATGCGCTATAAGGATTTCTGGACATGGGAGGAAATCCTAAACGGAGAAGGACCCTGGGCTCAGCCTGGAGAATATCGCCACCCCAAAGAAGAACTGGAGGCGGCGAAAGCGGAGAGGCGCCGGTATGAGGAGGCAGCACGGCGACTCGGAAGGAAGTCTGAGAATCAGCCCCAAAAATTTCTTGGGGGGGGGGGGGCTCAGGGAGAGTGTGGCGGAGTCAGACCTGAGCCAACTCTCCCTGTTTATCGTGAGGAGCCAAGAAGGAGACCAGAACCAGAGCCGGTGTTGGAGGTGAGCGAAACAGAGGCTGTGAAGGAGTTAATGGGGAAATTGGAGGAGAGAGAAATGAGGGAGTTGCTGTGTTGGTGCTTTTTGCATGGAATTCGCCCGACGGAACGTGTCTGGGATTTGATGGCACCTGGGTTAGCGCTCCATACTCGTCCTGAGGTGCGTGTTAGTCGGCTGGTGAAGTTGGTGCCAGCCTCACGCACCAGGCCTCCTGTGCACATCCCTAGCCTTGCACGTCCTGTGCCAGCACTGCTCTCAAGATCTCCAGTACGCCTTCACGGTCTAGCCCATCCTGTGCCACCTCCACACTCCAGCCCTCCGGTAGCAGCTCCCCGCACCAGGCTTCCTGTGCGTGTTCTCGGTTCAGTACCACCAGTACCAGCACCACGCATCAGGCCTACAGTGCGCCTCGCCTCTCCAGCGCTGCCGGAGCCTTTCTCCTCTCCTGCGCTGCCGGAGTCTCCCGTCTGTTCAGCGCTTCCGGAGCCTTTCTCCTCTACAGCGCTGCTGCAGTCTCCCGCCTGTTCAGCGCAGCCAGAGCCTTTCTCCTCTACAGCGCTGCTGGAGTCTCCCGCCTGTTCAGCGCAGCCAGAGCCTCTCTCCTCTCCTGCGCTGCCGGAGTCTCCCGCCTGTTCAGCGCAGCCAGAGCTGCCAGCCTGCATAGAGCAGCCAGAGCTGCCAGCCTGCATGGAGAAGCCTGAGATGCCAGCCGGCATGGAGCAGCCAGAGCTGTCAGTCTGCATGGAGCAGCCAGAGCTGCCAGCCTGCATGGAGCAGCCAGAGCTGCCAGCCTGCATGGAGCAGCCAGAGCTGTCAGTCTGCATGGAGCAGCCAGAGCTGTCAGTCTGCAAGGAGCTGCCAGTCTGCAAGGAGCTGCCAGTCTGCACGGAGCTGTCAGTCTGCAAGGAGCTGCCAGTCTGCAAGGAGCTGCCAGTCTGCAAGGAGCTGCCAGTCTGCAAGGAGCTGCCAGTCTGCACGGAGCTGTCAGTCTGCAAGGAGCTGCCAGTCTGCACGGAGCCGCCAGAGCTGCCAGTCTGTAAGAAGCCGCCAGAGCCGCCAGTCAGCGTGGAGCAGCCAGAGCCGCCAGTCAGCATGGAGCAGCCAGATCTTTCAGTCTGCCAGGATCCGCCAGTCGGCCAGACTCTTCCAGATCTGCCAGTCAGCCAGACTCTTCCAGATCTGCCAGTCAACCAGACTCTTCCAGATCTGCCAGTCAACCAGACTCTTCCAGATCCGCCAGTCAGCCGGGATCTGCCAGTCGGCCGGGATCTGCCAGTCGGCCAGGATCCGCCAGTCGGCCAGGATACGCCAGTCGGCCAGGATCCGCCAGATCCGCCAGTCAGCCAGGATCTGCCAGTCAGCCAGGATCTGCCAGTCAGCCAGGATCTGCTGAAACCACCAGCCAGCCAGGATCTGGTAGATCTATCTACCTGCCTGAGCTTCCTCTCACTCCCGAGCTTTCTCTCACTCCCGAGCTTCCCCTCAGTCCCGAGCTGCCTCAGTCCCAAATCAAATCAAATCAAATCAAATTTATTTATATAGCCCTTCGTACATCAGCTGATATCTCAAAGTGCTGTACAGAAACCCAGCCTAAAACCCCAAACAGCAAGCAATGCAGGTGTAGAAGCACGGTGGCTAGGAAAAACTCCCTAGAAAGGCCAAAACCTAGGAAGAAACCTAGAGAGGAACCAGGCTATGTGGGGTGGCCAGTCCTGTTCTGGCTGTGCCGGGTGGAGATTATAACAGAACATGGCCAAGATGTTCAAATGTTCATAAATGACCAGCATGGTCGTATAATAATAAGGCAGAACAGTTGAAACTGGAGCAGCAGCACGGTCAGGTGGACTGGGGACAGCAAGGAGTCATCATGTCAGGTAGTCCTGGGGCATGGTCCTAGGGCTCAGGTCCTCCGAGAGAGAGAAAGAAAGAGAGAATTAGAGAGAGCATATGTGGGGTGGCCAGTCCTCTTCTGGCTGTGCCGGGTGGAGATTATAACAGAACATGGCCAAGATGTTCAAATGTTCATAAATGACCAGCATGGTCGAATAATAATAAGGCAGAACAGTTGAAACTGAGCAGCAGCACGGCCCGAGCTGTCCTTCAGTCCCGATCTGCTCCTCAGTCCAGTGGGTTTCTGGGTGAGGACTACTAGGCCATGGTCGGCGGCGAGGGTGGACTATCCAGGGACGCGAGGAGAGGGGACTAAGACATTGACTGAGTGGGTTCCACGTCCCGCGCCGGAGCCGCCACCATGGACAGACGCCCACCCGGACCCTCCCTATTGTTTTGAGTCCGCACCTTAGGGGGGGTTCTGTCACGCCCTGGTCTAAGTATTTTGTGTTTTTCTTCATGTATTGGGTCAGGCCAGGGTGTGGCATGGGGTTTTTGTATTGTGGTGTGTTTTGTCTTGGGGTTTTGGTGTGTATGTATTGGGATTGTAGCTAGTGGGGTTATCTAGCAAAGTCTATGGCTGTCTGGAGTGGTTCTCAATCAGAGGCAGGTGTTTATCGTTGTCTCTGATTGGGAACCATATTTAGGCAGCCATATTCTTTGAGTTTGTCGTGGGTGATTGTCCTTAGTGTCGTTGCTCCTATTTATTTATTTATTTATTTATTTATTTATTTATTTATTTATTTATTTATTTATTTATTTATTTAGTTAGTTACACAAGTATAGGCTGTTTCGGTTTTCGTTATGTTCTTTGTTTTGTAGTGTTTTGTGTTTATTCGTGTTTCACGTTGTTCATTATACATGGATCGCAATCTACACGCTGCATTTTGGTCCGACTCTCCTTCACCACATGAAAACCTTTACAGAAGAAAATGGTGGAAAATATGCAGCTGAAATCCGACAAGAGTTGATACAAATTCATTGCTTTAACTAATTATGACAAATGTTAAGAAAATGTTTAGCAATGTAATAAAGTAATGGTTTTTCAAATAAGTTACATTACACGTTATGTTGGCTGACAATTTGATAGCTACGCTATCCTTACGAACCGCATAGCATATCATTACAGCAATTGCTTGTATGAACCAGTATGTTAGCAAGCTACCTAAAGTTGCTTGGCTACTAATATGCCAGTATATTAACTCTATGCTATCTAACTACCCAACATTTATTGACTTGATTATTCATGTCATTCTTAGCTTAGCTATGTGGTATAGTTGTGCGTTCTCAGTGGACATTGTTAATGAAGTCGTAAGATGTCTAGCTAGCTAGTAATTTGTTATGCTAACAAGCTAACAAGAAGTTGCATAGCAACAGCATCAACTTCCGGTAGACAGGAGGAAGCACGTGTACACTCAACTGAAAGGATACCGTTCATTTACAGTGTACAAAAATGAATTTATAGTATATACTCATTAAGTATTTTTGGGTATTCAAATACACCTAAACATTTTCAGCTACCCCTTTAAGGGATGGGCCGTTACCGTGGTAACTCCATTGTCCAAACAATCTCTGACTGCAATGTCTTCCTAGCAGCAGGCAGTTGCAATAAACTCAAACTAAAATTGAAAACAATCTAGCGGGTGAACAAAACGATGTAACTGGCAAAGAAACACTAGAACAATGTCACACTTCAGTAGCCTTTCTTGTCAATTCAACCAACTTCTAAATGTGGGTTTTCATATTTGTTTTTACTGTTCCCAGATGCTTTGTGTGACCACCCGCCAACGTGGCTCGTAAAATAGACATTCTTATTTAGCCGCCAATTACAAAATCTACCCACATTTGGAGAGTGGCGGGTGTCAATATCCAACCCTGATTATGTGCTGTCTTTTATGATGATGTTATAAAATGGGAGTCAGTTATGGAATGGCCGGCCACATTACTAATGCACACATAGCTAGAAATTTCCTGCTGGGCACTCATTGATTTTGAGTGTGATATCAAAAAATGATGTCATGTATTTTTTTGTGAATCATTTGAGGGGGATTTAATCAAATGAAGATTAAAAAACACATAATCCTGTGCACTCGTTTTTCTCTTGATGCAAATTGGCAGGCTGATGTGGGGGACATCTGGCTGGCAGTCCAGAGACAGAGTCGACTGGAGGGCAAAGAGGTAGAAGGGAAGGGCCCTGGGGTACTGTAGAGATGACATTAACCACAGCTGCACAGCCCTCCCTTTAATCCTATTTCACCATGGAGCTATGAAGGGGCACTGCAATCCCATTAAAAGTGTTTCTGAATAAATTGCTAATATCCTGCTTTGGCTCAAATGATAGAATATGCTCTCAGTAAATTTTGAGTACAGTTTTGTTGAATAGATTTTGAACATAATCACAATGATGTATCAATTTCAATCCAAATGGCTTTATTGGCATGGGAAACATATGTTTACATTGCCAAAGCAAGTGAAATAGATAATAAACAAAAGTGAAATAAACAGTCAAAAATGAACAGTAAACATTACACTCATAGGAATAGAGTTATAACGATGTGCAAATAGTCAAAGTACAAAAGGGAAAATAAATAAACAAATATGGGTTGTATTTACAATGGTGTTTATTCATCACTGGTTGCTGTCACGCCTGCTCCCGCTCTCCCTCTGGAGCTAGAGGGCACTAGGCTGCCCTTCGTTTTTATGCATACCTGTCACCATCATTATGCGCAGCAGCAGTCATTGGACTCACCTGGACTCCTTCCCTTCGTTGATTGCCCCATCTATAACTGTCTGCTCCCCCGTTTGTTCCCTGTGTCTGCATTAATGTTGTTATGTGTTTATGTCCAGACGCTGTCCTGTTCCATGTTTGTGCTAATTAAATGTTCACTCCATGTACTTGCTTCTCGTCTCCAGCATCGACCCTTACAGTTGCCCTTTTCTTGTGGCAACAGGTCACAAATCTTGCTACTGTGATGGCACACTGTGATATTTCACCCAATAGATATAGGAGTTAATCAAAATTGGATTTGTTTTCGGTATAATCTGTGGGAAATATGTATCTAATATGGTCATACATTTGGCAGGTTAGGAAGTGCAGCTCAGTTTCCACCTCTCTCTATCTCTATCTCGCATGCATGCAAATATAAAAAATGTACAAAAAATATAAACGCAACATGTAAAGTGCTGGACCAATGTTTCATGAGCTGAAATAAAAGATCCCAGAAATATTCCAAATTCATAAAAAGCTTATTCCTCTCAAATGTTGTGCACAAATTTGTTTACATCCCTGTTAGTAAGCATTGTATCCTTTGTCAAGATAACCATCCACCTGACACCTGTGTCATATCAAGAAGTTGATTAAACAGCATGATCATTACACAGGTGCATCTTGTGCTGGAGACAATAAAAGGCCACTTTAAAATGTGCGGTTTTGTCAAGCAACACAATGCCACAGATGTCTCAAGTTTTGAAGGAGCGTGCAATTGGCATGCTGACTGCAGGAATGTCCCCCAGAGCTGTTTCCAGATAATTGAGGAGGTGCTGAAGATAATTGATGTCTGTAATGAAGCCCTTTTGTGGGGAAAAACTCATTTGGATGGGCCTGGGTCCCCAGTGCTGGGCCTGGGTCCCCAGTGAGTGTGCCTGGCTCCTAATTAGGTGGGCCTATGCCCACCCATGGCGACACCCCTGCCCAGTCATGTGAAATTCATAGATAAGGGCCTAAGGAATTTATTTGAATTTGACTGATTTCCTTATATGTACTGTAACAGCAAAATATTTGAAATTCTTGCATTTTGCATTGATATTTTTGTTCAGTATATCTTAATAGAGGGAAAGAAGTGTGTTAATAAAGTTTTGTCGTTCAAATCCTTTACAGTTCTACTACTTCCTGTTTACGTTTTCATGTGACGTCACACGACTGACATTCTTCTCTGTTCGAACAGGTCGCTCACCAAATTCGTGGAACAACAAACTTGTGCCACGTCAGGACTTCCTTTCTAGCTAACTAACGCATATGACAGCTGTTTAGGGTAAACTGCATACGACTTTTGGCACTCGGTGAGCTTTACCGAATACATTGCTCGCATGTTTTGGACGAATCAAAAGTCAGTATCGGCTAGTGTTAGCTGGATGTGCGTGTGTCAGCTGTCTCTCCTAAACAGACGCGACCTACATTTTGAGTCCATTTGACTTGTTAAAATGGAGAACAAATATAACCTCAAGAGCCCAGGTAAGTTTGTAAATTACACAGACTACAATATGTCGAACTCGCTAATGCTATTTAGCCTAGCAGAACGGATTTGGCTTTATTCGCTTTGGGTTTCCCATCATGAAGAAGTGACTCCACCATAATGCTGATAATATCTAGAGTGAGCTAGCTTGTTTGACTGTATGTTTAGCAAACTATTTGCCCAATGATATTTGAATACAAATGACAATGTCATAATATTAAGAAATAATCTAGACGTTATGGCCTTTTACAGGCGTTGTCACTTAGTAGCTAACACGTAGCCTAACCTCAACTTCACGGATACTAATAGAATAATTGAAGTCATGATATACTTTTGTCTATTTTCGTGTTGCTGTTCATTTGATCAGACTTAGTGGAGTCTTTGAGCATAGATACAAATCAAAAGTTGGTGTCTTAAGTTATTTGTATTCACTAACACCTTACCCAAAAAGACAGTAATCTGAGCAGTGGGCCCTGGTTATGATCACTCCAAAATAGTGAACCTATATCAGACACCTCTGGGGTTGACATTGTTATTCAGCCTCTGACTGGCTTGCCTGGTACAAGGACACACGTGCACACTGGTGGCAGGTGCAGAATTATCTTAACATGAACAGCCGAGTGGGTTGGAACATGTCACTTTCAACCACAGCTAATCAGTTACACTAAGCTCCATGTGTTCAGTCGGTTCTGTGGTTTCCTCACTAGCTCAAATTAGACATGGTTTCTAGATTTCATTTTCTGCCTTCTTTGGCCAGCCTTGGGCTGTGTCAAGAAATATGTACCGAAACCTTGTTTTTGCATAAAGCATTTTCTGGCCTGTAGTTCCTGTCCTCCACGCTAGATCAAGTATAGTGTGGAGGGTTGGGGAAAGATTAAAAAATTCTCTGCTCAGAATATTGTAGATCAAAGTTGTCTTGTCCTTGCGCACCCGGTATGGGCTGCATTTAAGGTCTTAAAGGAAGGGTTTACAAATACAGCTTGGGTTAGCTAGTGTTTGGATTTTGAGAGGGGGTCAAATTAAGGCTGAGGCTATAGTTGAGTCAGGGTGTTGAGAGCGGATCAAATAAAGATTTGCTTCCAGTTTTGAAAGGTGGTCAAGTCAAAGTAAGGAAATGGCTACACCACTTTCTGGTAGTTGATGCATTTACAGTATCCCATTTTTTTGTGTGGATAAGCAAATGGAGAACCTATGCTTAGAGTATCACTGTCTCCATTTTTCAATAGCTTATTGTTGTAAGGTGAGCGTGACATTGTCTCTGAGACATGTCCCAAAAGCTTGTAGAGCTGACTTCTGTTAAGAAACGTCATTAGAAACCCACAATGAGGGCCTCCCGAGTGGCGCAGTGGTCTAAGGCACAGCATCACAGTGCCAGGATTTAGAGACCTGGGCAATGATGGAATTGTCTGAGTTTACTACTGACCACTCCCCCTTCCTAACCTAGAGGAGGTTTATGTCCCAAATGGCACCCTATTCCCTATATAGTGCACTACTTTTGATCAGAACACTATGGGTCCTGTTCAAAAGTAGTGCACTATATAGGGAGTAGGGTTCCATTTGGGATGCATGCTATGTGGAGCCCTTCTTTAGCTGCGTCTCATAATAACAATGAGTGGGTGTGACAGAAGAAAAGCCTCTGCTGCCACATGGGCCTCCTGACTCCTGCGGTGAGCAGGGTGTCAGTCAGTGGACCTGTGGGATAGGATTATAATCCTGTACACAAAATCTTACGTAACGCATTTTAGTGTTTGCAGGCAACTGGGGACGATTCAGACAGGTTGGGTCCTGTGAGCAGGGAGACACCGTTACATAATGACTTTTAACCAAATTCATAATAATACAATAGGATTTAGAGACCTGGGCAATGATGGAATTGTCAGAGTTTACTACTGACCACTCCCCTTTCCTAACCTAGAGGTTTATGTCCCAAATGGCACCCTGTTCCCGATATAGTGCACTACTTTTGACTAGGGCTGGGAATTGCCAGGGATTGCCAGATATTATCACGATATTTAGGTGCCAATATGATATGTATTGCGATTCTTTGTGTTACGATTTTATAGCAATATTATGTGTGTGTGTTGGGGTTTGTGTGTGCATAATGTGTGTGCACAGAGTCTGTGCAAGAGAGTTAGTTAAAAAAGGGTCATTGCAGGTAGTCCGGGTATCCATTTGATTAGCTGTTGAGCAGTCTTGTTTAGCAGTCTTATGGCTTGGGGGTAGAAGCTGTTTAGGGTCTTGTTGGTTCCAGACTTGGGGCACTGGTACCACTTGCCGCACGGTAGCAGAGTGAACAATCTATGGCTTGGGTGGCTGGAGTCTTTTTGAAGAAACATTGGGCCTTTATCTGACACCACCTGGTATAGAGGTCCTGGATGGCAGGGAGCTCGGCACCAGTGATGTACTGTGCCGTACTCACCAATTGAAACTTATTTTATTGTACTGATCAACAACATTTGCATAGAAGTAGCAATCTCTTATTTTAAGACTAAGTAATGATGTCATTCATTCAGTTGAGCTCAGTTAGGGAGAGACATGACAGACAAACGGGGAAACTATCTTTGGATGTGAGGGAGAGGCGATTTAAGTGAATTAATGTTTTTGTGGACAATCAGCGTTGAAATCAGCAAATCTTTGCTTTATGGTTTCACAAACAAACAAAGTACTAGGGCAGTGAATCCTGACTGAGGACAAAGATCCTGAATGAGTTCCTCCTTGTCTTTCAGGTTGCCTACACTTGACACTTACATGTGACTTTTGCTCTCAGAATATGAAGATCGCATTGAAAAGACTGCTCTGATTGTGTTCACATCTGGTTGACCACTTCAGGAGGTGATCAGGGATGCATTGTGTGTGTATTTCTCCTCTGTCTCCTCAGAAAACTAGTGTTCTGGGACCGAGAGGCATCTTTTCATTAAAACATTGGAGGAAATACATTCGTAGTATGTGAGGAACGTGTTTGCTGGCCTCATAAATGCTAGTCAGCTAGCTAATATTTAGAAAAAAAAATGTTTGGCGAGAGTTATGTTAAACCCTTTGCAATCCCTTTAGCGTTGCTTGCTGGCTAGCTACAGAGGTTACAGGTGCCATTATTTGTTGTTATAATATTTAGCCTATTCCACCGTTTGTAGAATGCATACTGCAATTTTGATATCGCAGAGGAAAAGAGAATCCAGGCACACTGTGAATATAGTAGACACATTTTAAATGTAGGTGTAGATGCATGACGCTTTCGGAATTCCATGATCGGAACTCTATGATCAGGATACTGAAGCTGCATGAACTGTCAAGTCTAGAGACGGTCTCTGTCTCAACTTGCCACCGTGTCTGTTCCTCTTTAGGGACAGTCACAGCACAACTTCAAATCGAATGTTATTTGTCACATGCGCCGAATACAACAGTTATAGACCTTACCGTGAAATGCTTACTTACAAGCCCTTAAACAACAATGCAGTTTTAAGAAAAATAAGAGTTCAAAAACAAATTTTACTAATCTAAAAAATAGAGGCGCAAACAATCAAATAACAAGGCTATATACAGGGGGTACCGGGTCAATGTGCGGGGGTACAGGTTAGTCGAGGTAATTTGAGGTAGTATAGGGGTAAAGTGACTATGCATAGATAATAAAGAGCGAGTAGCAGCAGCGGGGGGGAAAAAGAGGGGAGGGGGGCCAATGCAAATACAGCGGGTAGCCATTTGATTAGCTGTTCAGCAGTCTTATGGCTTGTGGGTAGAAGCTGTTTAGAAGCCTAAACGCACTACCCTCTGTAGAGCCTTGCGGTCGGAGGCCGAGCAGTTGCCATACCAGGCGGTGATGCAACCGGTCAGGATGCTCTCGATGGTGCAACTGTAGTACTTTTTGAGGACCCATGCCAAATCTTTTCAGTCTCCTGAGGAGGAATAGGTGTTGTCGTGCCCTCTTCATGACTGTCTTGGTGTGTTGGACCATGATAGTTTGTTGGTGGACACCAAGGAACTTGAAGATCTCAACCTGCTCCACTACAGCCCCGTCGATGAGAATGGGGACGTGCTCGGCCCTTTCCTGTAGTCCACTATCATCTCCTTTGTCTTGATCATGCTGAGGGAGAGGTTGTTGTCCTGGTATCACACTTCCAGGTCTCTGACCTCCTCCCTGTAGGCTGTTTCATTGTTGTTGGTGATCAAGCTTACCACCGTTGTGTCATCTGCAAATTTAATGATGGTGTCGGGCTTGGCCACACAGTCATGGATGAACAGAGAGTACAGGTGGGGACTAAACACGAACCCCTGAGGGGCCCCTCTGTTGAGAATCAGTGTGGCAGGTGTGTTGTTGCCTACCCTCACCACCTGGGGGCAGCCCGTCAGGAAGTCCAGGATCCAGTTGCAGAGGGAGGTGTTTAATCCCAGGGTCCAAAGCTTCCACAGGGAGACAAGGGAGAGTTCCACTTATCCAGCAGAGCAAGCAACTGATCCAGTTAAGAAAGAAACGTCACTGTCTGTCTGCAACACATCTGGTTTATGTGTATCAGCAGTAGTGTTGCATGGTATACCAACATATACTAGAACATGAAAAGTGGTTTGGTACTAGAATTTGTTACTTTCGCTACTTCTGTCAAATGTGTCTCACGTCATCTACTGATTGGAACGGAACGATCAAGTCTGTCGCAAGCGCACCGTGCATGCCTCTCGCCTAATCCACTTACTCATACATTGCTAGAGCACTGGGAGTCTGGGCTGCAACATGTTAGCTCTCTACTCATGCTGCACAGAAATGAACACACTTGAATATTGCGACAAGGCATGTTGAAATGTTGAAACTGTTAATTACTGTTTGCAAAACAATGCCCATACAGGCTTGAACACTTTACAATGCAATAAGATACTCATAGCTTCCAGCTTTGTAGGCTAACATTCCTTGCTAGCCTACAGCTGAAGGAACCTAACATCAATTCACTACCGAAATACTTTGTAAAGATATGCTGATTTTAAAGTTGTTTGTCCCCAAAAACTTTATTGATTCACTTAATCGTCTCTCCCTCACATCCAAAGATACTTTTGTCCATGACATGTCTCTCTCCCTCCCTCACCTAACTCAACTGACTGTGTGGGCATGTATCCATTACATCATTATTGGGTCTTAAAGACAGCATGTAATTTCATAAAGTAAGAGATTGCTTCTTCTAGGCAAATGTTGTTAAGCAGTACAATAAAATTAAGTCCCAAATGGAAGGAAACAGGTTGTCATCTGTAGCCCCATGAAATCAGCGAAACCAACCTCAATAGTTTATCAATAGAGATTTAGCATTCAAATAAATGATGACCTTTGGTAAAAACAATCTAACTACATAACAAAGTCTAATTAATTGTATAATTCATTCATTAATGCATACATGGCTGTCTGAAATGTTGACATCAAATTTCAGATATAATGATATTGAACTCAAAAGATGCCCAACGATTGAACAGAGCAGTAGCTGAGTTTCTGTCTGCATCGTGTCATTTTGTGACTTTTTGGCTAATATGCCTTTTTTCCCCCTGTGATATAATTATTTTAATCGTTTTGGTATCGAGTATCGTGATACTAAACCTGGTATCAGTATTGAAGTCAAAATGATGGTATCGTAACAACAGTAATCAGATGTGAGTATCAGTATTGATTTAAAAGTCTGAAGCCTCAGTAAGAGCACTTGTGCAAGGCTTGATGTCACTGTTGTCCAGATCCGGGTTAATATAGAATTTTGAAGCTTGATTCTTACTGAGCAAATGATGCTATACTGTTATTAAAGGTTCAATGCAGCCTTATCTCAATATCAAATAATTTCTGAGTTACAATTAAGTATCTTACTGTGTTTTAAATTAAAATGGTAAAAAAATAAACAAATAGCTTCTTAGCAAAGGGCAATTTCTCAAGCAAGAATTTTGCTGTTTGGGAGTGGGCTGAGTGGGGAGGGGAAAACTGAAAATGAGCTATTATTTTCAGAGAGGTTTGGAACTCTCTCATTGATCTATTAACTAATTTACCACATGGTGATGTCAAAATGGAAGGCCAAAACTCCATCCCACCAAAGCAGGCTGAAATTTCAGGCATTCTTTTCAAATTTCAGGCATTTTTACACTAAAAGGGCATTATCAGAATTTCCCAGTATTATTCCAACCTCATAGTATGGAAATTTTAAATAAAACACAGGATAATCCAGTTTGAGTGCACTGAGCCTTTAAGGATTTCCTAAGGTCCTGTTAGTTCTTTGTCCTACCTAGTGAATTATTACGATACATCATGCTTAACCGATAGCCTGACTCTCACTGCAAAAGCCCCTCACCACATAGTGGCTTTAATGAGGGATGGCTGAGTTGTTTAGCCTACACGAGGGTGCATGTTCACTGTCGGAGGATGTCCGAAAACAGCATATCTCCTCTTTCTGTCCCCTGGGAAACACAACGAGTGCGGACTATACCAGACTGCTCCAAGACAATGTCGATTCGACCGCCCACATACAAAACAATGCTTTTTATTTTCTTCAGGTTTTTCTTTTCCCCGCCATAACCAAAAGAAGTGTTTTTGAAGCCTGATGCAGTGCTTTCAAAGGGAGCCAGTGTTTATTCCCCAAACCGAAGGAATTGGACTTAGTAGGGACATAGGATATATGTAAACTTTTAACTCTGAATCTGGGGAGATTGATGCATATCCTTATTTTTCACAAACTATATTATAATAAGTGTAAGGTTATGTAAAAAGTAGTGTTGGGGCCCATGTTTATTCCCCAAACCGAATGATTTGGACTTAATGATGGGTGGTTCTTGAAGTGCTCAGTGGCCCTTCAGGTTGTAATATAGCCCGTGAACAATAAGGCTCTGCATCAAACTCCCCAGTTTCAGAGTTAAAATACATATAGCCTATGTACCTACTAGGTAACAAATGGGCAATGGCAACTTCATGACAAAGTAGGCTAAATGTTCAATCTTGGTATGAAGTGTTATGCTATATTTTATGTTCATCACAATAGCAGGGCAATATCACGGTAACGGAATTGCGCTGAGGCTCTTTCACATTAAAATGTATGCCAAACAAAAACAATTGATTCTAAAGTTTAACAAGCCATAGAACTCTATGCACATGTACCACTTAACAATTTAAACTGAACATTGGACCAAACAACACATTTTGGAAACAGAATTTAGGTCAAATCTCCCTCACTTTGTTGACCATCTTTTCCAAAAACTCTTAAATATCTGTTGCAAATGAAGATTCAACTATGTCTGCAGAAACAGTAGGGCTGTCAGCTTTTTGAGTTTTAATCACTTAATAATTCATAAGCCAAATAGATATCAGTAGAAACATATGTAGGTCTACCTACTTGTTTTTTTGGTGAACTTTCATCATCCTCCCTCATGAGGGAGAGATGTGAGGTTTTGGTAATGGAATTACAAGGCACAGTTTCTTAAACATACACAAGATTGATGTATTTCTAATACCTTAAGACTTTTTCCTGGTTAGGTGTTTTCTTAGACTCCCTTTCCATCTTTGAACAGAAATCAAAGCCTTTGCTTTTTCCTAATATTTAGGATAGAAAATGGTTGAAAAATGTGCAGTGCCTTCAGCAAGTATTCACACCCCAGGCCTTTTTCTGCAGTTTGTTGTGTTAACAGCCTGAATTTAAAATGAATTAAATTGAGATTTTGTGTCTCTGGCCTACGAGACACACTAAACCATAATGTCAAAATAGAATAATGTCTTGAGTCAATAAGTAGTCAAACCCTTTTTGTTATGGCAAGCCTAAATAAGTTCAGGAGTAAAACATTTGCTTCACAAGTCACATAAGTTGCATGGACATGATATTTGAATGACTACCACAGTTCTGTACCCCACACTTATAATTATCTGTAAGATCGATCAGCACAGATTCAACCAATGCCTTGCAAAGAAGGGCATCTATTGGTATAAAAAAAAAAAACATTGAATATCCCTTTTGAGTATGGTGAAGTTATTAATTACACTTTGAATGGTGTATCAAGACACCCAGTCACTACAAAGATACAGGCGTCCTTCCTAACTTAGTTGCAGAGAGGAAGGAAACCGCTCAGGGATTTTACCATGAGGCCAATGGTGACTTTAAAACAGTTTGAGTTCAATGGCTGTGATAGGAGAACACTGTGGATGGATCAACATTGTCGTACAGAATAAAACAAATATTTCAAAAACATCCATCCTGTTTGCAATAAGGCACTAAAGGAAAACTTTTTTTTTTAAATGGTAAAGAAATTAACTTTATGTCCTGAATACAAAGTGTTATGTTTGGGACAAATCCAACACCACACATCACTGAGTACCACTCTTCATATTTTCAAGCATGGTAGTGGCTGCATCATGTTATGGGTATGCTTGTAATCGGCAAGGACTAAGGAGTTTTTT
Source organism: Oncorhynchus tshawytscha (assembly GCF_018296145.1). Taxonomy (NCBI): domain Eukaryota; kingdom Metazoa; phylum Chordata; class Actinopteri; order Salmoniformes; family Salmonidae; genus Oncorhynchus; species Oncorhynchus tshawytscha. Next base: position 11,967,757 of record NC_056446.1, on the reverse strand, counting down.
TAGGGGGATAAAACGAAATGGAATAGAACTAAGCACATGCAAAATTCTAGAGGAAACCTGGTTGTCTGCTTTCCAACAGACACTGGGAGACATTCTGTATACCATACACAATGTATATAGATAATTTTTTTCTACTACGTTATTGACTTGTTTATTGTTTACTCCATGTGTAACTCTGTGTTGTTGTCTGTTCACACTGCTATGCTTTATCTTGGCCAGGTCGTAGTTGCAAATGAGAACTTGTTCTCAACTAGCCTACCTGGTTAAATAAAAAATTCACCTTTCAGCAGGACAATAACCTCAAAAACAAGACCAAATATACACTGAAGTTGCTTACCAGGACAACATGGAATGTTCCTGAGTGGCCTAGTTACAGTTTTGACTTAAATCGTATAGAAAATCTATAGCAAGACTTGAAAATGGCTGTCTAGCAATGATCAACCACCAACTTGACAGAGTTTAAATATTTGTTTTAATGAATAATGTGCAAATATTGTTCAATCCAGCTGTGCAAAACTCTAAAACCTTGTTCACACTGCAGGCCTTAATGCTCAAATCAGTTTTGTTTTTCAAATCAGTTTTTAAATATCGAATGTCCAAGTTGCAAGTGACCAAATCGGATTTGTGTGTATTCAGACAGGTTACGTTAGTTGTCATGGTAACGACGGGTTTGTGTGCAGTGATGTAGGCTGATTGGTGGTGCTCATGCTTCCTATCAATCAGAAGTTATGTAGCAAGCTAAGGTGACAACAATACCTGCCATGGATGTTTCCCAGTTGCTTTGAAGGTTCCAAATCATAGTGTAAGAACACTTTTAAAGCTTCAAAGGATAAGGTTATCTAACTTTCAAAACAAGTCCTTTTTGGCTAGCCACAGCAGTCAACTAAGTAGCTGTTTAGCTTTCTGGCACATTCTCTAATTTGTTTGTAATCAATTAGCAAGCTAGTTGGCTACCACATACACGTTCTTGTCAAACTGTCAACAGAGTAGCTCGCAAGCAACAAGATATGCCAAATAACCGTCTAAAAACCACTTGAGGGCAAATAAATCAGATTTGACCAGTTAGACACAAGTCACATGGCTAGGAATCAGATTTGTATCTGACTTCAAATGACCTACGAAGGTCGTTTGAAATGTGGCTTGAACTATCCGATTCCATGTGCTTCTTGGCTGTTCAGACGGCAGGAAAAAGAACACATTCAAATCAGAAATGCCCCAAAAAATGAAATGAGTCACTTCAAACTGTCAACGTGAACACTGCTTTAGAGACTTACCCAGAAAGACTCACAGCTGTAATTGCTGCCAAAGGTGATTCTAACAAAGGTGATGTATTGACTTGGGTGTGAATACTTATCATTGGGAGAGATTTCTGTATTTTATTTTCAATACATTTGCCAACATTTCTAAAAACATGTTTTCACTTTGGCGTATTGTGTGTAGATGGGTGAGGGGAAAAACATCTATTTAATCACTTTGAATTCAGGCTGTAACACAACAATGTGGAATAAGTCAAGGGGTATGAATACTTTCTGAAAGCACTGTTTGTGTGTGTGTGTGTGTGTGTGTGTGTGTGTGTGTGTGTGTGTGTCTTTATCTAAAAAAAAATATATACCTAAAAAATATGGACTGTTAGCTTTTATTTAACACCCGATTTGACATGCTTCTATAAACTTCACATTGGTGCTCATGGGTCCTTTACATGGAAATGCCCAACAGCTGTCTCATCTAGATAATCATCACAGAAGGGGTGGTGTTCCCACACAAGCAGACCACACTGTGCTAGTCTTTAATCTGGAAATCAACCCTACAAAAACCTGTTTTGATTAGTCAAATAAAATCCCAATTTAACCCCCTCAGTATACAGTATTTTCATAGTGACTGCTCATCCCACCAGCCTACTGTATCAACCCTGGGTAATCAGGGTGTTTCTGAAAAACGCTCACAAAATGATTCAGCCAGCTGCTGAGAGAGACAACCACTATGTGGGAGTTGGAGGAGGGACCCATATTACCCAATGAGATCTGGGACAAGCTACTGTTGACAGCTGCCATGGCCCGGGGATCAGGCCCATGACTGGAGGGTTTAGTGGCACAGACGGTGTCTGAGCCGCCATTGGCACTGCTATCAAAGCTTGGAGCTTTGATAGCTATACCATATCTCACCGCAGTCATTTTCACATCGCTCAACCACTTCTTTGTATTTTTTTTATTTAACCTTTTATTTAACTAGGCAAGTCAGTTAAGAACAAATTCATATTTACAATGACGACCTACCCTGGACAAACCATAACCCGGACGACGCTGGGTCAATTATGCGCTGCCCTATGGGACTCCCAATCACAGCCGGATTGATACAGCCTGGAATTGAGCCAGGGTCTGTAGTGACGCCTCTAGCACTGAGATACAGTGCCTTAGACCGCTGTGCCGCTCGGGAACCCTAAAAGAAGTCCCAAGTGTAAGATTTTGTCTGCCACCGCACAACAGGAGAGGTATCAACTTAAATATGTTTACAACCATGAACAACAATATCCACACGTAGCATATAGACTCCCTCACTTATTTTTAGACCAGGAAATACACCTTTTTTTCTGCTCATAAGCACACTCCAGGGATTTGTACACATGGTCCTCCTCCTCCGCAGTAGCTCCTTCAGTGTGTGAATGCATCATCTGTTGCTGCTGGGGAGAGAGAAAGGAAGGGTTGATAGCTCTGCAGGCTTGTTGTGTGAAGTCCTGCTGGGGAATCGTGCTCCAGTTTGGACAGTGTTAAAACTCAGTGGCTGTCAGGGCAACTTACACCACGCATCACCCTTGCTGACTCTTCTGGTCCAGGGTTTCTGTGGGCCAAATGCATCAGTGCGTTAGGGAAGAGGTTGTAGTTCGTACACATACTAACACACATTCCACTATACTGCGCAAACCATTAAGGCTATTTTCTACAATGACTTCTTGGCTCCCTACAGTCTTTGGTCAATATGTGACCGCCCGCCTCGAATCGGTCTTATGTAGCAAAATTTGAAATTGTGTTTTTTACATCAGATAAAAGAAGAGACTCAGCTAGCAAATGGTATATCATACACTGCAGTTGAGGAAAAATGGGAAAGTAATTCTGCTTTGAAAGTAACCCTACTTTTGAGAAAATGGCACTTGAATGTTTTGGTATACCGTCTGAAGAGCTCTTTGTCTACACCCATTCAGGATCGTTCACACCCTCTTAAGCCTTAGTCCCACCCTTCTCTTTAAGGATTCACATGTGAGGCCATGTGGTAAACACACTATATCAAATAAAATCTAAATTGATTTGTCACGCACAGGATACAGAAGGTGTAAATGGTACAGTGATAGTACTTGCATAGTAGCAAAAACAAAGTGTCCAGATAAAAAAATATTTTATAAATATTTTCTCGTTAGTAGGTGACGCTTACCCGACACACTTGTCTAAATTGATGGGTCATGTGAAGGAAATGCTATAACCACCCCCTCACCCACATCTAACTAAGAGGATGGGACATTGTCTAGACATTTGCATGTTCATGAAATACAATAGATGGCCGTAATCACCCCCAGACACACATGCTAATTTTATGGGTCATGTAATAATCCGGCCGAGGTGGAGTCTTTTGTTTGGACATGTAGCTAGCTAGCTAAACAATGAACCGGCATAACCCCAACTCATACTACAACCAATACAAACATCGTCATAGCTGTAGCATGAATCTGCAGTAGCTAAAGCTAACAAGCTAGGTTAAATATTAAGTAGCTAACATTAGGCTATAACTAGCAATGCAAATGGTTTACATTATCTCAGCCAATCATGGCTAGTGGGAAGGTTCCTGTCTTTTTCCATGGCTAAACCAACTAGGCTCGTAATTTAACAATTTTATTTGTATTTATGGATGGAATACAAGTTTGCTATTAAGGCACACCAAAGTTCACATGTTCCAGAAGGGATTAAGATAAAATAAATGTTTACGTTCACATGCTGCTCCTGTGAAGTAGTGACGTGTGACATACGCCTAGTTTCCTGAAACAAGTCACATACATTTGAAGTCAGAAGTTTACATACACCTTAGCCAAATGCATTTAAACTCTGTTTTTCACAATTCCTGACATTTAATCCTAGTAAAAATTCCCTGTCTTAGGTCAGTTAGGATCACCACTTTATTTTAAGAATGTGAAATGTCAGAATAATAGTAGAGAATGATTTATTTCAGCTTTTATTTCTTTCATCACATTCCCAGTGGGTCAGACGTGTACATACACTCAATTAGTATTTAGTAGCATTGCCTTTTAAATCGTTTAACTTGGGTCAAATGTTTTGTGTAGCCTTCCACAAGCTTCCCACAATAAGTGAATTTTGGCCCATTCCTCCTGACAGAGCTGGTGTAACTGAGTCAGGTTTGTAAGCATGCTTTTTCAGTTCTGTCCACAAATGTTCTATAGGATTGTTGTCAGGGTTTTGTGATGGCCACTCCAATACCTTGACTTTGTTGTCCTTAAGCCATTTTGCCACAACTTTGCAAGTATGCTTGGGGTCATTGTCCATTTGGAAGACCCATTTGTGACCAAGCTTTAACTTCCTGACTGATGTTGCTTCAATTTATACACATAATTTTCCGCCCTCATGATGCCATCTATTTTGAGAAGTGCACCAGTCCCTCCTGCAGCAAAGCACCCCCACAACATGATGCTGCCACCCCCTTGCTTCACGGTTGGGATGGTGTCCCTTTTTCCTCCAAACATAACAATGGTCATTATGGCCAAACAGTTCTATTTTTGTTCCATCAGACCAGAGGACATTTCTCCAAAAAGTATGATCTTTGTCCCCATGAGCAGTTGCAAACCGTAGTCTGGCTTTTTTATGCCGGTTTTAGAGCAGTGGCTTCTTGCTTGCTGAGCGAAGTGGTTGAAAAACAAGTTTTAATGACTCCAACCTAAGTGTATGTAAACTTACAACTTCAACTGTATGTACTATCAAGGACAGTAGAAGCTCGTTACGCACTCTGTACATTATTCAAATTTTATAAGAATGCAACACATTTTAATTGTTGCCCGGGACGCACGATTAGGATTCGGCAAAAGATGGTGGTAATAAAGAGGGGACAACCTAAAACCAACCTATTGCACAATTCCACAGAAAATTATGAATATTTCCTTTATAAAGGGATTCAAGTTGTTTGAAATAAATGTTATTCTAATTCTACTATTAAACTTTTATTCCAGTGTTCCAACACTGACAGCTTTGACAGCTTTGTTGTACTGTGCTGCTTTCTGTTGAAGCTTAGTATCTATTTTTTTATTACAGATTTCCAAGCTGTAGTTAAGGATTGTTTCTCCACTGTTGATTGTCGACGGAAATGCATCTGTTGGTGTATTCTACAAGATGACTTCTAAGCTTGATTTAAAGTGTCAATAGGAACCACTGGCATCACTAAGCTGACATCTGGATGTAAAAAGAGATTTCTCAGGACAGTCATTCTCTTTGGAAAATATGATTTCCCCCATTGCTTTGGTCACACTGTCAACTGTCATGTCATTCGCTCACCGAAAGGTTTCATGTAAACCATCAAGTAGTTATTGATAGTCTTATGCACTTATTAGCATGTTATAAAGTTGAGAGAGACAAATCCATATCGTGATAAATTGCCTGAATTGATGCGATAACGATAAATAGAATTCTATGTTTATTAACATCATTGTGCACCTCAATTATTTTTTTGTTATCCTTTAACTACTAGTTTGACAGTTGTAGCCATCAATTGTCCTATTAACAATCACCCATATTAGCAATCATATTTAATTTAAAAAAATTCTAGTATATGCTGTTTATCGTAATGAAGGACATCAGCAAAATTATTGCCATAGGTGATTGGTGTCTGTAATGTTCGGTTTATCGTCCCAGCTCTATGTCAACCTCCTCTTCTGATTAATCTCATCTTGTGTTTACACCTTAAAAAATGTTCAGGAAGCTCAACTTGATCTGGGTTCCTACTTCCTACCGTCTGTGACCCTGTTGTCTGTGGGTAAACACTTGAAGGAGGAGGGGGGGAGAGTTTAATCAGTGCATTCTTATCACTCACACACACACACAGACTTTCCTTCATTTTTGTTATCTTTCCAGTGCAGGATTACAGAATGGTACAGATAGTTACATCTTTAGAGTGTCTGGCCAGAGGCGGGATCAGATCTGGAACACATGCCCTGGGAGGTGTGATGTCAGAGCCTCTGTTCCACTGCCTTAAACTGCTTTCCTTACCCTGCTCTCTGCCCTACAGTCACACAGGGGTCTGAAAAACATTACTCGCTGTCAAATCCTTGCTTCTTCTGTCCTTGTTTCCTCAATTCCTTAAAAAAAAAACTTAAAGCTCATTGGAGGAGCAGGTACAAGGGAGGGACCTTGAATCGTCTCCACCAATCAATGTGCTTTGAAAGGAATGGAGGAAGCAAGGATTTGATTGGTGGTAAAGTTAAGACAGTCAGACCGGCCAGGGTTTCCTTCCATCCCGTTGGTCCCCACTCCTCCTGAGCTCATTTCAGAGGCTTACTTTTAGTCTTCTATATTTGGAATTCCCATTGTTAGAACCTATGCTGCCCATGATATACTAGACAACATGCACATGGCCAGTACATTCATAAAAAGTGCCATCTTACGTCATTACCTACCAATGCACTACTACTACTATTTTTAAAAAGGTCTAGACATAATCTCCAACATTTGCAACATTGTTTCAATATTGAAATTCGAACTCAACCAGTGTTAAGTGAATGTAGCGAATGTAGAAAATGGTATGGTTTGGGAAATAATCTTGCTTTTTAATGCTGGTAGCTAGCTCATTGTTAAAAAGCAATAATACACTTGAGTCCATGTGTTATGACATCATGTCACAGCTATGATAAAAATGTCATGACACATGGCCTTTCATGTATTGTTGCTGAATTGTCCCTGTAAAATAAACGTAATAACATGTCACCTATACAAACTCCAGCTCTTTTTGGTGGTCCTTTGAGCTGGATAAGAACAATGGTCCTGCAACCTTGCTAGTGGGTCTTTTTCATTTTCTTGTGACCGTAAGAAGATTAATTGAGAAGGTTGGAGACGTCAGGAGAAGGAGCGTTTTCTCCTAACAACGGAGGGTCCATATCAAAGTATGTGAAACGGAGCATGGAGGGCACTTCTCGAATGCGTACTCAGTTTGTACATATTTTGAAGCATGCATCGATACAAAGTGTGCAAAGATATGACGCAACCATGTAATAAATTATGCAACATTTCTTCAAATCAATGGCGCCCATTATTTGAGCTGAAGAAAAAGAAAATACACTCCGACTTCAGAATGAAATGTTACGTATTCACATAGAATATTGTAGTCAAGCAACATATTACATCTTGATATGTTAATAAATACATGCTGATTTAATTTTGACATGTTTACCTACCTATGTACCGTAGATCGCAAGCCCATAAAAAGTCAATTGGGCTAACTGGCTAGCTACTACTGTTAGCTACATTATTACGATTCACATATATAACTAGCTGATAGTTATGAAGTAAAACGTTTGCTTTGTGAAAATGTTGTTTCGTCTCTATTGACGGGTAGGGTAGCCTAGTTGCTAGAGTGTTGGACTTGTAATTGAAAGGTTGCAAGTTCAAATCCCCGAGCTGACAAGGTACAAATCTGACGTTCTGCCCCTGAACAGGCAGTTAACCCACTGTCCCTATACCGTCATTGAAAATAAGAATTTGTTCTTAACTGACTTGCCTAGTTAAATAAAGGCAAAAAAATGTATTTTTATTTTTTAATTGACCTGGCTGGAAGACGGTTCAGTGAATGGGTAGTTAAATCCATAGTAAATCAATAGGGCTAGCTAATTAGCCATGAAGAATTGGTAGCTACCCACGAAAAATGTACATCTACCATACATAACATTAGCTTTAACTTATTTTTGCCTGTTTAACTAGCTGGCTAGATAGATGATTGCGATTCCCATATCTAGCTGACAATTATGACGTAAAACGTTTGCTTTGTGTGTATCTTGTTTCGTCTATTGTTTCCATTGACCTGGCTGAAAGAAGGTTCAGTGAATGGGAGGTATAGTGTGAGGTAATAGAGTAGGGGGAGTGCGAGTGCTTCTCAAGTGTTATGCAATATCCACCCTCTCATCCTCACAAGAATGTATTCGAGAACATTGTCGGAGAACGCACTTGGAGCACGGGAGTATGCATATTGAGAAACACCCAGTATGTCCTGAGATAATATGTGGTCATCAAAATGTCCTAGTTCACTTCCTGCCAATCAGTCTGACCAGCAGCAGAGGTGTAATAAGGCTGCTGGTCATTAAATCAAGGAGAATATGTCCTTTATGGTTATAGAGCCGTATTGCAAACATCTGTATAAAAGGGACTGGTCCAGATGAACACAGTCCGGAGGCATCAACGTTCATGTCATAGGGGTCAATACACACCGACCGATGTTTTCAGCTGTTGAGAGCACATCATGTCTGAAGTTGACCCTGGCTTTACTGCTTGACCCTTCTGCTATACGAATGTGTTTACTTCCTCTTCCATGAGCCCTAGTTACATGGAGTTTAGCTTGCACAAATTTGGCATCACGTGTGCTTCCTGTTTCCAAGCCAGGCAGTCTCCTCATATAGCCTAGGCTACCCATTTGCAACTGATGGGTTTTCAGTCTCTCATAGAGATTTTTAACTCGTCAACACAAATCCAGCTTTAGATATTTGAATGGACACCTGCTGAATGGCACAATCCTTGCATTATTTGTAATGATTTTATGATTAACATTTTAGATTTTTGGCAGATGTAGATGAACAGTAATTAACACACTCAACACCACACAATGTCAAATCATCAAATCTGATTGATTACCAGGGTTTTCGGTGACATGCCACATTTTGCTGTTGTGCCTTCACCACACTGTCTGTGTGGACCATTGACCAGTGATATGTACACCGAGGAACTTAAAACTTTCCACCTTCTCCACTGCTGTACCATACTGTCTGTGGATAGAGGGGTGCTCCCGTTGCTGTTTCCTGATTTCCACGATCACCTCTTTTGTTTTGCTGACATTGAGTGAGAAATTATTTTCCTGACACCACACTCCGAGTGCCCTCACCACCTCCCTGTAGGCTGTCTCGTCGTTGTTGGTAATCAAGCCCACCACTGTTGTGTCGTCTGCAAACTTGATGATTGAGTTGGAGGCGTGCATGGCCACGCAGTCGTGGGTGAACCTGGAGTACAGGTGGGGGCTGAGCACGCACCCTTGTGGGGCCCCAGTGTTGAGGATCAGCGGAGTGGAGATGTTGTTTCCTACCTTCACCACCTGGGGGTGGCCCGTCAGGAAGTCCAGAACCCAGTTGCACAGGGCTGTGTCAAGACCCAGGGACTCAAGCTTAATGATGACTTTGGAGGGTACTATGGCGTTGAATGCTGAGCTGTAGACAATGAACAGCATTCTTACATAGGTATTCCTCTTGTCCAGATGGGATTGGGCTGTGTGATGGCGATTGCATCGTCTGTGGACCTGTTGGGGCGGTAGCAAATTGAAGTGGGTCTAGGGTGACAGGTAGGGTGGAGGTGATATGATCATTGACTAGTCTCTCAAAGCGCTTCATGATGACAGAAGTGAGTGATACAGGGCGATAGTCATTTAGTTAATTAAGTCATATAAAGAGCTCATGATAAAGCAAACACAAAAAATAATAATAGAATGGAATAAATACTTTTTTCCACTGGAAAATACATGCATTGTAAGGCGATAAACGTAGAGGTTTGAGCTGGTTTGACAGACAGTGTGCGTTGCAGTTGCTGGTTCGAGTCAGCACTGTAACCTTTGTGGAGCCCAGTCTATCTGTGTTAGCCTCTCCTCAGCCCAGGCGAAGCGCTTCTCGAGCCCTGTGCATCTTAAATCAGGAGTTTATCCTGCTGTAGTGTCTGTTTTATGGATGGATATGCGGATGTAGAAAGACAGCTGGAGAACCTGGGACATCGCATGCCAGTGGAAGTAAACTGCAAGCTCTGTGTCTGCTGGGATAAAGAGTGAGAGGATATCTGCTAGTCATTTAACCTGGGGCTTACTGGGATGTTTGTTCTCTTCGCCGGATCGGTGCTAGCTGTAAAGAGGCTGATGAAGGAGGCTGCTGAACTGAGGGACCCCACAGAGCACTACCACGCCCAGCCACTGGAGGTGAGTCTCACCTGGGACACCAAAACTCACTCGGGCTCATCAGCACCACAAACATCCCTGCCCTCCTCATTATCAACATAATGTGTCATGGGTGTGTGCTTCCCTATATGTTTCTTACAAATCGACAAACAACCCCACACAAAACACATAGAGAAGGGTGTTCTCTAGCTAGCTGGACTAATCATTGAAATGTGTTAATTTGACTGACTTGTTGTGCACCCGCAGGATAATCTGTTTGAGTGGCACTTCTCTGTCCGCGGACCCCCAGACTCGGATTTCGACGGTGGGGTTTACCACGGCAGGATCGTGCTGCCCCCGGAATACCCCATGAAGCCCCCCAGCATCATTCTACTCACAGTAAGCACCCAATAAACACACACTTATGAAGATATCCCCCTCTCTCGATCAATCACAGCCAATTATGTGTTAGTTGAAGTAACGATGAAGGGTAGCTAATCAAATGATCAAGCTGGAAGATGGACAGCTATAGACATCTGGCCATAACCAACAGCCACATCTGGTTACATCACACCGAGCCACTACTGTCAGAACAAGACCTAGCTGTCTTTGCACGGTCATTGCCCTGTCACAGAGGTTTTGAATGGTTCTGTGGTGATGCACCAATAATAACCTGAAGAACCAATGACAGGCTGATAAAAGCCAGTGGATCCGAAAGGTTGTGACAGTCTTTATGCCCAGTCTCTTTTTAAAAATGTTCTTGTCTCAGCTCAGGCTGGCATGTTTTTCTTGGTCTTTGAAGGCACTCTTTCTTTTTCTTAACATCCTATCCCTTCCATCAACCTCTACCACCCCCCCCTCTGTCGGTTTTCACTGTCTATTTGTTGCTTGTTCAGCCAGGTTGTCATAGACAGCGATATGCGATATGGTAATCAAGATCCTATCATAGAAATCCTATAAATCACTACGCCATATTATATATGTGTTCTAGATGTAATTCTATAGTTATGCTTCTTTTTCAGCCCAATGGGAGATTCGAGGTGGGGAAGAAGATCTGTCTGAGCATCTCCGGCCACCACCCAGAGACATGGCAGCCATCTTGGAGCAGTAGGTATCCCTGTGTAACAGGTGTCACTGTGACTGCTTTTAACAGTATGGCTACCTTCCTCACTGGCACTCGAGTTCGGATCCTCTGTCTCGCAAACACACGTGACTGCCCGCTTGATAACATCTTAGCCAACTACGCTACCGAAAACCTAGCAGTTCGGTAGTGCGAGTAGAGAAATGTCTAGCATAAGAGTCAGGTTACCAATCCAACATCGTTACACCTACAGCTATAGGCCGCCTCTAGCCTGTTCCCCCTACTCCTCCAGCTGCTGCACCAAAACTTAGCCCAGCATCCCCACTCACTTGCTCTCTGCCTGGCGGGTACCAACAGGAAGAATTAAGACATAGCTGACATAGTTCCCAAAATGTTTTGCATACGGGATGATTTCTGTATTTTTGAATGTTTACATATCTTGAAAACTTGATTGCTGACAAGCAAAACATTTTGGGACTATGTCAAAAATGGACTAATGATACAAATACCAAAAGATTGTTTTTGGATGGAGTTTTCCTTTAAGACTTTTCATTTGAATTTAAATGAAGGCAGACATGCAAATGTTTTTTTTTTTTTTTTTCTCAACTTTGTTCTACATTGTTCTATCATTGGGCTTTTCTCCCACAATTTAAGAAGTCAAAACTGGAAGCGGCTGAAAATAAGCCTTCATAGGAGAACAAAGTAAATAAGATAAAGTTTTACTTGAAATATAGATTTGACACGCACGTCTTATTCACTCGCAATAATCTGTGTTTGCAGCAGGCAATCTGCTTCGTACTTTAAGGCGGATATTTCCCTTTTCTGGCTTGATTTCAGTTACCACCATTAAGCCATCCTTTTTCTGAGTATTCTCCTCATGTTACTCTCCATACCAAAAACATGAAAATGTTATCAGATAGAATTCAATGGGAGAATCTAGATGTTCCACACTGCATTTATTTCTATTACTTTAGGGGTATTTTGGATGAGCCAAAAAAAAGCTTAGTCCATAGTAAGGTTTAGGGAATTAATAACAGAATTTAATCATGTGGACAAACAGGTTGTGACAGACAACCTCCACCTTTTGCCCTCCAGGGTCACATGGCAAAACAATGAGGCCATGCCCCAGAGATTGGACCTCCCCTGCTGGGTTTTTGATGTCTCAGATCCCCAGTACAAGTTCACTCTGGTGCATTACCAGCTCACTGTGGTGCAAAAGCTGGATAATAAGTTCCAGTAGAATCTCAAAGGCTGGGTCCCAAATACACTGAACAAAACAATTTCAAAGATTTTTCCGAATTACAGTTCGTATAAGGAAATCAGTCAATTGAAATCAATTCATTAGGCCCTAATCTATGGATTTCTCATGACTGGGAATACAGATATGCATCTGGTCACAGATACCTAAAAAACAGGGATGTGGATCAAAGAACAAGTCAATATCTGGTGTGACCACCATTTGCCTCATGGAGTGCAACTCTTCTCCTTCACATAGAGTTGATCAGGCTATTGATTGTTGAATGTTGTTCCACTCCTCTTCAATGGCTGTGCCAAGTTGCTGGATATTGGCGGGAACTGGAACACGCTGTCGTACACATCGTTCCAGAGCATCCAAAACATGCTCAATGGGTGACATGTCTGGTGAGCATGCAGGCCATGGAAGAACTGGGACATTTTCAGCATCCAGGAATTGTGTACAGATCCTTGAAACATGGGGCCGTGCATTATTATGCTGAAACATGAAGTGATGGTGGTGGATGAATGAAACGATTATACAATCGGCCTCAGGATCTCATCACGGTATCTCTGTGTATTCAAATTGCCATCAATTAAATGCAATTGTGTTCGTTATCCGTAGCTTATGCCTGCCCATACCATAAATCCACCGCCACCATGGGGCACTCTGTTCACAACGTTGACATCAGCAAACCGCTCGCCCACACAACACCATGAACTGTCTGCCATCTGCCTGGTTACAGTTTAAAACCAGGATTAATCTGTGAAGAGCACACTTCTCCAGCGTGCCAGTGGCCATCGAAGGTGAGCATTTGCCCACTGAAGTCGGTTATGACGCCAAACTGCAGTCAGGTCAAGACCCTGGTGAGGACGATGAGCAAGTAGATGAGTGTTTTGTGCATATGGAACATTTCGGGGATCTTTTATTTTAGCTCACGAAATATGGGACCAACACTTTAGATGTTGCATTTATATTTTTGCTCCGTATAGCACCCTATTCCCTTCATAGGCCTCTGATCAAAAATAGAGTACTATTAACTGCTGTTAAGAGTTGACAGACGGTATGAGTTTGTTTTTATTGTCTTTCGTAACTTTTTTGTTTCTCCCTTTTTGTTTTTTGTCTTTCAGTCAGAACGGCACTAATAGCTATAATCGGATTCATGCCAACCAAAGGAGAGGGTGCAATCGGATCTCTTGATTATACCCCAGAGGAGAGGAGAGCCCTTGCCAAAAAGTAAGATTACATAGATTAGAGCTCTCCACTGTTTACTCTCTTTCCAGTGCATTTACCCTGTGTGCACTAACGGATGGATGAGTGGTGCTGATAACAATGTTGTGAGAAGGGACACACACACACACACTCACACACACAACAGTCTGGAGTGAAATGTCTGTTTGCATTTTGTTTCAATGTGTCCCTAACCCTTACACGCATCATTACACAATACACACATTAGGCCTGTATGTATGCATGTTGGATACTGGTGTGGTACGCACTAACTTTACATACAATTAGATGGACTAGCTGTACATGCAGAACCTATGGTGTTTGGCAGGCATTTGTTAAACAAAGTTGAGCATAAAGCGATGCTTATGCAAGCATGTCATGAAATTAACACCCTAGACACAGTGCATGTGCCTTCTACAAATAGCTATGCTCATTACTAGGGACACCAAGGCACCAGCATTGGACCTTATGAGATGGCAGCATTAGTGGCTGAGGGAAAGGGTCTCTGGCTGACACGTCTGGGCATCTTGATGCTCTTCTTCTCGCGTTGTTTACGGGTCTCTCCCTCTGAAGAAACTTGCACCGAGCTCTGTATCAAAAGATCAAAGGGTCCAGCCGTTGCGTCCCAAATGGCACCCTATTACCTTTTTTTTTTTTTTGAAAGGGCTCTGGTCAAAAGTAGTGCACTCTCAAGGGAATCGGGTGTTGTTATTTGGACCGCAACCCAGCATCTGTTGTATTTAACATATCAGGACAGGGGTCTTTAACAACTGGCTGTTTAATTAACACATGAAGATGAGATGTGACACAGGAACATATCTCGGTCTTTAAATACATACAGTGCACACCGTGCCTGCGTGGCTGTTTATCTTCCGGGATGAAAGAAAGGCCCGTTTCACGAAAGGCTGTCGTGGCTGCGGCTGAGAGAGCAACTTCGCTTTGATTCAGATCTCCCGTCTTGGTTGTCTCCGTGCCCTATGGTAATTGTGAAAGCTGTCAGTCAACGTCGGGGCCAGGGGCACCCAGCAGGAAGCAGCGAAACAGGAGAATAATCTGTAGTTTTCAGAGTTGGCTGTTTCCTGACAGAAAAGTAAACTGATTGGGAAGTTTTGCTGGCTCCCAGACTGCTGTAATGACAAGTGTTAATAATGCAGAAGTTAGAGGAGGAGAACATTTCAGATGGTTGTCTTTTCTGCCTATTAAAGCATGATTTTGGTTGGGGGGGGGGGACAGAAACTCTTGGGATGTCATGCTTGACTTCGTTGATGGAATTGTAACTGTCAATATCGCTCTCCAAGCCACCGTTGAATATTTTCTTCACATAGTGAGTTTCAATCCATACGTCTTGTCAACTTGTCTGAGTCATCTTTGACTAACCAAATCTCCAAGAAGTTTCTCAAAGTTTTTGATTGTTGTGCTTGGAGCTCCAGCCAAACGACTCCGAGCTCTATTTGAACAAACCTAGCGCAATGGTAAATCTTAGCGCTGGTGGTAGCGTCATTGTTCACTGTGTGTCAGAAATATTTGTTATTTTCACAGCCGGAATTATGGGCGCGGTGGCGTGAAATTGCTGGGTTGTGTGTGTCGAAGCTTGGCCCCTCACTGGTCAATCAGAACTTGCGCCAAGGCTAAATATGTGGTTGCTTCATGTGGTGTATTTATGGTCTTTTATGTATTGCATTGTCATCAACTACAATTCAAATGTTGGTCTGTTATAGCCTAGTTCTTTAAGCAGCCTGCCCCGTGTTTGCTAAATATGTTGAACATGTTTACAGTCCACACTGTTATAATTGCATTGCTGCAATATGAACAGAGAATTTGATGTAAATGGCATGTTATAGAAGGGTCCAAACACTATTTAAATTTATTTTTTATAGCTATTTTACTTGCTTTTGAGAAACTGACCCCCCCAACCAATGCACATCTTCGTTGTGCAGTATGGGGGTGCTGAAAAAACATGAACAAATTGTCATTCCGAACTTTATCCGCAACGTTATATTCCATGGATAATAAGATTGTGGGGAGCTGTTTTGTTAGAATCTCTCCTGGCTCAAAGTAGAGGAGATACTGACTGCATCACTACTTGTCTTTGTGCGATGTATTGACGTGTCACAAACGATCTGTTCAAACAGCTAACACACAGCTCAAACACCCATACAAGACATGCTACCTGTTGTCTCTTCACAGTCCCCAAGTCCAGAAGAGAGGCTAGGAAACACACAATACTATATAGAGCCATGACTACATGGAACTCTCTTCCACCTCGTAACTCAAGCTAGCAGTAAAATTTGACCAAAAAAACAACATAAAACAACACCTCAAGGAACCACACTCACTTACACACATTGCAATATTGTACATTTTATATTGTACATTAGTAATATAGAAGCAATGTACATGTGTATAATGCACAATGTCTTGTATGATGTTGGCTATTGTTTTAATATGATGCATTGTTTTATTCCTGTTTGGACCCCAGGAAGAGTAGCTGCTGCCTGGGCAGATCGTACTAAATACTAAACGAAAACAAATCCAGGCCCTCTTTTTGCCTAGAGGACTACTGGGGTGAATTATTTCCCATCATTTATACACAGAGTTTATATATTGAGTCACATTTTCTCTACCCGGCTTGTCAGATGAATCCATTTGACTACAGGAAAACAAAGAAAGTTCAATGTAAACACTTCTGTCCATAACTCACACTCGCTCTCGCTGACCTTCTGACAGATCCCAGGACTTCTGCTGTGAGACTTGTGGCTGCTCCATGCACTTAGCCCTCCTGTCTCCCTCCCCCACAAACCCCAGCCCAGAGGACCAAGAGGACCAAGAGCTTGCCCAGCAGATCAACTTCAAGGTACAACTGCCTACCAGCCACAATCTTACCCCAGCCACGGTGTGGTGTTGTTTATTTACATTTGAGTCTAGTCAGTTTTCTTCCAAACCTTTAACCAGATGTCAGAACTGGATGAAACACGTGTTCCCATGTCTTAACCCATTTGTGCACCCGAGGAATGTTGTCTCAGCCCGCTGACAAGAGCTGGAGTACATTGTGTGTGACAGCAACCGTCAACTGTGTGTTTGTTTCTGCAGGCAGAGTCCAGGCAGGGCAGTGAGAGCACAGGGGCAGAGAGTGAGCCCCCCACAGAACCCCAGGGAGAGACATCCTCCTCGGGGAGACAGGAGGAAGAGGAGAACGCCGAGGCTGAGCAGGTGAGGAACGCCATCAGTGTTATAGTAGCTGGTGACGGACTGTGAGATCAGCCAATTTAAAATCCGGCAGCACTTGTTCCTGCTCCTGACATAGGATCCATTCAAGTCCCTTTCTGAGGCACTGTGAAAACAGACAGTTGGAAAGCGAGAGCGAGACGGCTGGTGGAGGAGATTACCATGCACCACAAACCTCCCCACCTACACATATTTTAATAAGCAATCTCTGCCACCGACGTGGGCAGAGAAACAACTGCATACTGAAGGTATTTGCTATTCTAGGGGATTATTTGTGTATTTGCTATTGAAAGAGGTTGATATGGTTGCGTAGTTGGCATGGTTGCACACGAATGTGCCACCTTATCGCAGACGACGTCCCAAAGACCGTTTTCTCCGGCGATTTTTGTCGTTCTTATTCCCGAGCCATTAAATGAAAGAGTTATTTATGAGAGGAGTGGCGGGGGTGTCCTGGGGGGGGGTTCCCCCGACGCTCCAGAATGGGGTATAAAAGGGAGAACATGGCAACGTCGTTACCCCGTAAATGATCCCTAATCTCTCATAGTGCTTTATGTAATGTTGTGGCTCCACTGTGCTGCATCAGCCTCTGTCACTCACTCAGGGAACAGCACCTTTTTTTTTCTTCTTTAAAAAAAAAAAAATCAATGTGTTTAATGGCTCGGGAGGTAATCAATCTGTATGATGACGGTGCAGGCAGCTCTCTGGTCCTCCAGGTTCTTCACTGTGCGCCAACCCGCTGCCAGTGAGACATGATGCCACTTTCGAACAGTCCCCTATGACAACACTCATGATAACTGATGTTTTCTTATAAGCCGATTTTACAGCTAGATATCAGTGTTATGTGTCATTTAATAGCACCATTATTTATTAGGAGAAGGTGATAGCAATTTTGAGATTGCAGTTTCCAAGCATGGTGAAGATGAATGAAGGGATTATGTTTCTTCATACTTCATACAATAGGGTCTATGTGGATTTGGATTCAATCCCACTGAACTGACCGAAGTAGGAGAGAAAGAACGGGGATAGTTAAAATAATAAAATTGACTTACCGTCTGCTGCTGGATGCAGTAACCTCTGGCTGGGAGAGGGACCATTCTGGTCCTGTGGTTATCCCACACCTTGACTGCATCATCACGGTCTGCCTTGCTCTTCCTATGTCAAACTGAACAGAGTGATATAGGCATGATTATAGGGCGTTGTTCACTGCTCCCTACTCTGTCCCCCAGTGTCTGTCTCTCTGCGCGCCAGCCCTCCCTAGCCTGCAGCCATCCCCTAACCAGGAGGCGTGAGATTGAGCTTTCGCTCTCTCTTGTGTAAAACCTGAGCTGTACCCTATTGCTCTTTGTTTAGTCATCACCTTTTAAAGCAACTTTAAATAAGACTGTTTCCCGTTTAAAACAATCAACGGCAGCCTTTTTAGTTGCTATGACCTTAGTGTATTTTTATGGCTGCAACTTAAGTGTTATTCCCAAGACCAACTGTGAACCAATATGCACATTTGCTGAGAAGCTCATGAATTAAACGTGTTTTGCTGTGTAGTAACACCATGTCTCTGGTGGTGGGAAAAACCGATGTGCTTCTAGAAAGATGGCCCATAGTGTGTGTGTGTGTGTGTGCTCATGCAGTGTGTGTATGTGTGTTGGTCCACTGTCTGATCCTGTATATGATATGCTGTGCTCCCTGCAGGCCGAGGCGGCTCCACCTCCCAGTGAGGAGGAGACGAGTCCACCAGCCCCCAGCACCCACCAGCGCCGGGCCCAGCAGCAACAGAGAGACCTGATAGAGCCCCCCAGCAGGCCCACTTTCCCCCACCCTCCTCAGGACACCAGCCATACGGGCTCTGTGGTGCTCATCGTGGTGCTCGCCCTGCTCCTGGCTGCCCTCATCTTCCGCAGGGTCTACCTGACCAACGAGTACAAGTTTGACTACGAGCTGTGACAAAACTAACCTTAACCTCCCCAGCCCCACCACCCCCCTGAGTCGAGTGAGTCAACCGCCCCTCCTATCACCTGACCTGACACCCTAGCTGGCAACAAACTGACTTTCTCTTACCGTGGGCTTCAAAGAGGGCTTGGTTTACAATGAGGGTAACTTTCATTCCTGTGGAGGATGGGGTTGACTCACCACCACAACACCTCCCGAGGTGTCTTCTATTACTTTGAATTGACTCTAGAGTGTACTACATTTTTTAGAATGGGAGTATTGTATCTAAACCTCCCCAGAGGAGAGACACTGTATCAGACCTGGGTTCAAATACTATTTAAAATCTTTCAAATACTTTGTTTTTGCTCTAGCCTGTCTGGGATGCCAGTTGTTTTTTGTTTTGGAATTATTATATTGGGACATGTAGCCAGGCAAGCTCAAGCAACCACAGATAAAGTATGTGAAATTATTTCAAATAATATTTGAACCCAGGTCTGCTCTAGCTCTCCTTTTTAATTTGTCAGGCATCTGTTTATCATAGGAATTGCTGATTTGCTCTCAATATTTAAACAAGACAATACTGTCATATAACATGTAAACAATGAAGGCTATTAAATTGTTTGTCTCAAAATTATTATTTAATTGTGCAAAGGGAAGCAATATGATTAACATTTTGTATACAGATAAGATGCTAACAATTTCTGCTGAACTGTTATGTCGTTTACATATCTGACTGCCTAGCCAATGCTCTGGCTGTTCCTACTTTGCAATAGCAGATACAACCTAGCTAGTATACATACTCTGTCAATCTTATAGCCTGAGTGCCAGTCTGTTTCTGCTCTCTTGTCAACTCCTTGTCACTCAATTTCATGAGCTTAAAGGAAAGGGAGATTTTAAGAGACTGTACGACTATAGCCTATCTTTTGAAGTCCTCAAAAGAAATAGGATTGGGGACTAATGCAGAGGTTTAAATGTTGTGTGCACATTTTACTTCAGAGCAAATAAAATGACCAGAATAGGGCCTCTCTAAGTTTGAAACATGTAAGACAGCTTGATTCCTGTCTCAAGATGTAATTTAGACATATATCCATCTCTTCAGACTGTATTTGAACCATACATACAGTAGGTTTGAACATTGTATCAGAAAATAAATGCCTTGGAATTTTTTTTTTCTTTCTGTGTCGGTCTTATTTCTTTCTGTGTCATGACGGCTGGCTGAAAGTAAACACTTAGTTATCCATCTCTGCACAAACCATTAAGTAATCTGGAGAGTTGAAACACATGTACACATAAAAGGATCAGATTTCATCATCCAGTAAGTTTTATCTAAAAGATGTACAGTGCATTTGAAAGTATTCAGACCTTGACTTCTGACATTTTGTTAAGTTTCAGCCTTATTCTAAAATGTATTAAATCGTTTTTTCCCTCATTGATCTACACACACCCCTTAATGACAAAGCAAAAACAGAGTTTTAGAAATGCTTGCAAATTTACTTAAATGATGCATTTATATAAGTATTCAGACCCTTTACTCAGTACTTTGTTGAAGCACCTTTGGCAGCTTCAAGTCTTCTTGGGTATGATGCTACAAGATTGGCCCACCTGTATTAGGGGAGTTTCTCTCATTCTCTGCAGATATTCTCAAGCTCTGTCAGGTTGGATGGGGAGTGTCGCTGCACAGCTATTTTCAAATCAAACTTTGTCACATGCGCCGAATACAACAAGTGTAGACCTTACCGTGAAATGCTTTACAAGCCCTTAACCAACAGTGCAGTCCAAGAAGAGTTAAGAAAATATTTAAGTAAACTGAAGTAAAAAAAAATCTAAAACACCAACACCATAAGGGGGTACGAGGTCTGTGTGCGGGGGTACAGGTCACAGGGGGGGAAGTAAATATAAAGCTGTTAGGTACCAAGTCTGTGTGCGGGGGTCTACAGGTCAATGTTATGGGCTGATGATTGTACATGACGCCTTAGGTCAGTTGGCATACCAGGTAGTGATTCAGCCGGTCATGATGCTCTCGATGGTGCAGCTGTAGAACTTTTTGAGGATCTGAGGACCCATGCCAAATCTTTTCGGTCCTGAAGGGGAAAGGTTTGGTCGTGCCCTCTTCATGATTGTTTTGGTGCATTTGGACCATGATAGATTGTTGGTGATGTGGACACCAAGGAACTTGAAACTCTCGTAGGGATGGTGCCATTTTCAGGTCTTTCCAGAGATGTTTGATCGGGTTCAAGACCGGGCTCTGGCTGGGCCACTTAAGGACATTCAGAGACGTGTCCCAATGCCACCCCTGCATTGTCTTGGCTGTGGTCTTAGGGTCGTTGTCCTGTTGGGAGGTGAACCTTCACCCCAGTCTGAAGTCCTGACCGCTCTGGAGGAGGATTTCATCAAAGGTTCTCTACTTTGCTCTGTTCATCTTTCTCTCGATCCTGACTAGTATCCCAGTCCCTTCCACTGAAAAACATCCCCACAGCATGATGCTGCCACCACCATGCTTCACCGTAGGGATGGTGCCAGGTTTCCTCCAGACGTAACGCTTGGTATTCAGGCCAAGCTGTTCAGTCTTGGTTTCCTCAGACCAGAGAATGTTGTTTCTCATGGTCTGAGAATCCTTTAGGTCCCTTTTGGCAAATTCCAAGCGGGCTGTCGTGCTTTTTACTGAGTGGCTTCCGTCTGGCCACTCTACCATAAAGGCATGATTGGTGGTGCTGCACAGATGGTTGTCCTTCTGGTAGTTTCTTCTATCTCCACAGAGTAACTCTGGAGCTCTGTCAGAGTGACCTTCGGGTTCTTGGTTACCTCCCTGATCAAGGCCCTTCTCACCCGATTACTCAGTTTGGCCAGGCGGCCAGCTTTAGGAAGAGTCTTGTTGGTTCCAAACTTCTTCCATTTAAGAATGATGGAGGCCACTGTGTTCTTGGGGACCTTCAATGCTGCAGAAATGTTTTGGTACCCTTCCCCAAATCTGTGCCTCTACACCATCCTGTCTCTGAGCTCTACGGACAAGTCCTTCAACCTCATGGCCTGGTTTTTGCTCTGACATTTACTGTCAACTGTGGGACCTTATATAGACAGGTGTGTGCCTTTCCAAATCATGTCCAATCAATTTAATTTAACACAGGTGGAATCCAAGTTGTAGAAACATCTTAAGGGTGATCAATGGAAACAGGATGCAACTGAGCTCAGTTTTGAGTCTCAATGGATCTGAATAGTTAAGTAATTAATGTATTTTTCAGTGGTTTTTGCAAACATTTCTAAAAAACAGTTTTCGCTTTGTCATTATGTGATATTGTGTGTAGATTGAGGAAAACATTTAATTTCATCGATTTTAGAATATGGCTGCAACAGTAATAAAATGAGGAAAAAGTGAAGTGGTCTGAATACTTTCTGAATGCACTGTATATTAGGATATGCACTTGCTGTTGATATACTTGATTCCAGGCCTGTTATATTATGGTTACATGCATAGTGCTTTCTGAGTTGTTACTGAGAGGTTTAATAAGAACAGGCGCCATATATCTACGTTGTGGTTTTTCGACAAGCGCCAGACACCTGTGAGAATCCTTACATCAGTTGATCGAGGATTCCCTGTGTCATGTAAACGTCTTCCCACCGTGAAATGGTTGCCAATCAACTTCACACTGACACCCTGGAATGTGGTCATGTCATTATACTGTAGCTAAACAAGAGCTGTTGCTGAAGCTGCGCGCTCGGTGCCTTGGTTTGGAGTGCTTGGAAACCAACCACTGTAGACCGTGAACCAATCAGGGAGCAATAAGCGGGACAAGCCGCTTGGCCTCGTGAACAGTCGTTGTTACTTATTCAACCGGTAAACTGCCTCACTACAATGCTTGGGAACAAAATATGCTACAATGCTCAAACCATTGCGGACGTGGATTAAAGGGATCGCTTCACTCATTCGAATACTTTTGAGTTTTCACACATAATGCCTTATATTAAGTTTTTGTTCTTACTTTTTTGCTTGATACTTATCGGGGAATGCCGAAAGCACAAAAGTAGGAAAAGGCGGTGGTCCGGGGCGGTGGAATCTTACAAGCATGGCGCGTAAGTACCTGGATCCTTACCCTTTTTGAGAGTCCATCCAAATGTGTTTCCATCTTTCACTTTCGTTTGCACTTTAAAACAACTGGAGGTCTTCATGCCATCCCCTTTCTTTGGTTAAATTCCACACTTGTGGAACCCTACGTTCCGTTTGATGTAGCCTAATACTGGGCTATTTATTCGACCTCATTTTTTACATTGAAAATGATTTATGGCTCGTTTCAGTAATGTTAAACCCGTTATAGTCGTTGACACGGAGACTGTATGCAAATATTAGCCTCCGTGGGGTGGTCTCGACTCGAACACGCACGGTGTCCGTGCGTAAAGATGATCCAGAGCGCAGTGCGCATATGATGGAAGGATGCAATCAATGGATGGACTCTGCATGAGGAGAGATGTCATGAATCATCACTATCTGCAAGTGTGATCATTCATCTGAACTTTGCATCATTATTCTGCATCGTGCTTCACTGACTTGTGCCGTTCTCCCCTTCAGATGACCAGTGACGTGTTCCGTCATTGTTAATAATCGTATCTGTGAAATGAGAGGCGATCCCACTGCGAGACTGTTCAATGACACAAAGCTCTCAAATGCACTTGAAGTAGGCTTCAGTAAGGGCAGAACATGGTTCATGTAATCTGCAAGATTGAACAGATGTAACAGTTCCACGGGGACAGTGGATTAATCGGGTTCTCAGGATCCCCTGCTGTATTACAAGTAGCTAACCAATTATGTTATTCTTGTATATTGAGTTATAACATGAGACATTTTTGTCCAGTAGACAGTTATAGGATTACAATTACAAATCAACCCCTATAGCATGAAGTGGCAGGGGACAATGTGCGGTTCATTATTAACTCTTGTGTTGTCTTAACATTCTGTATACTCCCCTTGTCCTAAGGGTAAAAAAAAAATGACCCACCTTCACTAAACACCTAAAATAAAGCATCTTAGTTGAATTTTAAACCCCAAATCTATTTTGCATGAAGAAACAACCTCTTCACAATGCAGAACGACTGCATTTAAATCAGTGGACATCACTGGTTTTTATTACAACACACCCTTCATAATAGTTTTTTTTTGCTAAAGTAGAGGTTAATTATTATTATTGCTAAAAGTACTGCATAGGTGTAAACATTACTTTTTTTAGCAAGAGGTAGCACTTATATAGCCTAAGAAAGTAGCAGATATGTGCAGAAAGTAGTTTTGAATGCATTTTATTGAAGGGAAACAATAACAGTCTTGAACTTTTTTGGCAACATAGTGATATGTTCTTATATACTGTACAATGAGGAATTCAACTACAAAATACTAGTCTTCTCCCATGTTTCGAGCCATTGCCCCAACCCACAAGGTGTATAAACAACAACAACAACAAATAAGAATAAAATAAGATAATTGATACAAAACAAAAACTTGAAGAACATAAATCAATCAACTGTAATTAGCACATGTAGGACAGTATGCAAGTGTGTGTGCATGGACTTTGCAGATGTATTTCTCCCATGTGCAGCACATAGTATTTGTTTTACAGTCCTTTGGGGGCAGAATTGGCATCTCCTCCTCTTGCCTGGCCCAGCGGCAGCCTCAGGTGGATCAGGACAAGATTCAGCCCCCTGAACAGCTTTCACAAGCGCTGTAGAGGCTGCTGCACGGGGGACGCGCTCCCTTCTTTGAATGTGTGGGGTTACAAGTGCCTTTCCCAGCTTCTCCAGGAACTCCTTCCTCTTGTTCCGCTTATCAGGCATCCAGGTAGTGCTGATCTTGTTCCATATCACGAAGGCATTGTATGAGGACACATCAATGATGTTATGGAAGATGGGGCCAGCGGGCAGTCATCCTCCTGCAGCTGTAAGTTCCAATAACCTTGACCAGGTTGTCCACACCTCCTTTGTTGTGGTTGTAGTCCAGGATGATGGCTGGCTTCCTGTCCTCACGATCACGGATCTCAGCTGTTTTGCGCAGTGTGCTCAGGAGGACCACATTCTTGACCCTCTTTGGGAGGTAAGAAACTAGA
This sequence comes from Oncorhynchus tshawytscha, assembly GCF_018296145.1. Taxonomy (NCBI): domain Eukaryota; kingdom Metazoa; phylum Chordata; class Actinopteri; order Salmoniformes; family Salmonidae; genus Oncorhynchus; species Oncorhynchus tshawytscha. Next base: position 11,942,823 of record NC_056446.1, on the reverse strand, counting down.
GTGGTGGTGGGGGTGAAGGCAAACTTTGATGAGAAGGCCTCTCTCCCCCTTGTTGCGAGGGGTGCAGGTGGGAGCTCAGGCTTGTTCTTTTTAACTGTGCCAACCATGGTGATCTTCCTCTTCAGGAGCTGTCGGAGTTCATAAGAGGTGAAGAAATTGTCACACGTGACATTGTGCCCCCTCAGTCCATCTGTGACATCAAGCACAACCCACATCCGCTGGTTCCTCTCCAGGCCTCCGGTGGTCGGCTTCCCTGTGAAGACTTGCATCTTCCAAGCGTATCTGGATTGTGCGTCAAAGGCCACCCATATCTTGATGCCATACTTTGCTGGCTTGCTGGGCAAATTAGATTACTGTCAGTAATTAGTATCAGTGTCACAGAAAACAATCACATAAATCAAGGATATTACAGCAATACATAACAAAATGAACACTGAAAATCACTTACATTACAGATATGAAAATAAAAATGTACCTCTGAATGGAACCAGTTGCTCATCCACTGTTACTTCAGGCCCAGGGTTGTAGAGGTATGGCAGACGCTCCACCCGCTTCTCCCAGACTTGCAGGTCTTGACTCACGGTTATCAAATCATAACATTCTTGAGAATGTGTGAAAGACTTTCAGTTGCATCGTGGCATGGAAAATCGCCCTTCCACTCTCTGCATCGCAGAGACTACATGTAGCCTCGCCTCGGGACCTATACACACCCAATGTTGGCACGCAGGTCAATCTCATCCATCCCTTTCCAGTTGTCTCCATATTTACGGAAACCCTCCAAATCTGATTTACTACCTGTACGTGCACTCATGGCTTCAGCAAAGAGAGAACTGGGAAGACTGTCATCTGCAGCACCTTTATAGCCTCTGACTGCATTCCCCATTAGTAAACAATGCTTTCAAGAAATGTTTATTTTGTCTGAAATATTTATTTTGCCTGAAATGGTTTTTATTTTGTCTGTGAACTTGAGTCAGGTGTGGGGTCGTGGAGTGGAGATGCTGCACATGCACATTAAAGTTTTCGTTTTCTCTGAGTTCGATCAAGTGGCACACAGTCTCAATTTCTCATTGTGTGTGTGTGTGTGTGTGTGTGTGTGTGTCTTTGTAGTTTTTGTGGTGTGTAAATGATTTTATAACTGCCAGGTCAAAAATGACTCTTAAGACAATCTTTGTACCCTAATGGTGTACAGCTTTCATGGAAATATGAACAAAGACGATGTTTAACTTTTTCTAATGTTGCGGTCACTCTAGGAAAGTCATCAAATTTCAAGTTGAAAAAATATCATTTAGGGGGTTTTCTCTGCTGTTAAACATAGTGGCTGGTCATATTTTACCCTTAAGACAACACAAAGGTTAATTGTGCAAAATCACAAACACCAAGTGTGCATACCTGGATACACTGCGAAGGCTGGCACGGTCTAATTGGTTGTCTTATGGCCTAATTTGCCTCCATTTACTCAATAATTGCAACCCCCTCTATTTTGGGAGAGCCTTGAACAGAAATTGGCCCTGGCATTTCTAACACATCGGCCCATTCCTTTCCTTGACGCTCCCACACTGGCCCCAACACAGGCCCAATTCTTTCCATGAGGCTCTCATTATTAGCCTAAACCAAATTTTGAGCTACAAACCCAAGTTAGACATGCCCTCTTGGGCTAAAAATGGACCAGCCCATTTGGCATTTGCTTGAAATGCCAAATGGCCAGTCCGCCCCTGCCCTTGAAACTGGTGCAAAATGCCTAAATAGATGGGGGTCTGTTCGGAACAGTCTTCCCTTAACTTTATACCCACAGAACATATAATGTTTACAGAGTATGGAAAAGAACTTCCACCCATGTTATCCTCAAACGACAAACGTATCATGTGGGTTAGATAAACTCACTTTGACAGCAAAGCTTGTTTCTCTTGATTCTCTGAGGGCACATACACCCACACACATTGCAGTTATGCTCATGCAGACAAATGGCCCATAAACAGCAACGCTCAAGTCTCAATGCTGATAAAAAAAACACCTGACACCACACCTTGAACATGACAGACATAATGTTTTTTTAAGATCAGGGCCGGTTTCCCAAAAGCATCTTAAGGCTAAGTTCATCGTTAGAACCTTCGAAGGAGCATCGCTAAATCTCAGATCTGTTTCCTAAAACCATCGTTATTAACATTGTACTTGAAAAGGCTCGTAATCTAATGCCTGCCTCAGACTACTTGTAGAACAGCTCTACGTCATTAGATGCTTTTTTTGCCCTCCTATTAATGTGTGGATCATCCATTTTGTATGGTATGTTACGAATTACAATTCATATGATATTATACAATTTAGCGAAATGTACAATATGTTACAACATTTCTAAACATATGAAATGTTATGAATTCTAACATGTTGTGGCTAACATTTGCTAACACACTAAGTAGCAGTAAGTAGTTGCCCAGGATGAGATTTGAACACACAACCTTTGGATTCCTAGACATTTGTATTATATGCCTGCCCGTCTGTCTGTCCAGACATCCAGAGTCAGCCTAACCAACCACCGTCTTTTTGTTTTTACCTTAGGTAACCTTATATCTTATGTAACCATACCAAACATAACATCATGCTAATTTGGGTGTCCCGGATTGACGTTTACTATGTTACATCTAGTCTATGAGACCAGTCTGGAAAGATGCATCGTTTTAACACTAGTAAACCTAAATTCAATCACTATCAGGAAACCTGGCCCAGGAATGTTAACCATAACTTCCATTGCTGTTTCATCCATTGCGCAACATCCATATCTTGGTTTCAGAATTCCTGCCAATTGATCATATTTTAAAAAGTCACACGTGTGCTGTAAAGTCTGTGTTCTTACTCTTATACATTCTGGGCTCGGTTTCCTGTTAGAGATGGAACCTATGATTGTGGGGCGGCAGGTAGCTTAGTAGTTAGATCTTTGGGCCAGTAATCGAAAGGTTGCTAGATTGAATCCCCCGAGCTGACAAGGTAAAAATCTGTCGTTCTGCCCCTGAATAAGGCTGTCCACTGTTCCTAGGCTGTCACTGTAAATAATAATTAGTTTCTTAATTGACTTTAAAAATAAAGCAATGATCCATTGTATACTCCACACACAGAGATGCATACAAAGCTCTCCCTCGCCCTCCATTTGGCAAATCTGACCATAATTCCATCCTCCTGATTCCTGCATACAAGCAAAAATTAAAGCAGGAAGCACTAGATCAATAAAAAAGTGGTCAGATAAAGCAGATGCTAAGCTACAGGACTGTTTTGCGTGCACAGACTGGAATATGTTCCGGGATTCCTCCAATGGCATTGAGGAGTACACCACATCTGTCATTGGCTTCATCAATAAGTGCATCGATGACGTCGTCCCCACCGTGACCGTACGTACATACCCCAACCAGAAGCCATGGATTACAGGCAGCACCCACACTGAGCTAAAGGCTAGAGCTGCCGCTTTCAAGGGGCGGGACTCTAACCCGGAAGCTTATAAAAATTTGTGCTATGCCCTCCGACGAACCATCAAACAGGCAAAGCGTTAATACAGGACTAAGATTGAGTCGTACTAGACTGGCTCTGACACTCGTTGGATATGGCAGGGCCTGCAAACCATTACAGACTACAAAGGGAAGCACAGCCGGGAGCTGCACAGTGACATGAGCCTACCGGATGAGCTAAACTACTTCTATGCTCGCTTCGAGGCAAATAACACTGAAACATGCATGAGAGCACCAGCTGTACTGGAAGACTGTGTGATCACGCTCTCCGCAGCCGATGTGTGTAAGATCTTTAGACAGGTCAATATTCACAAGGCCGCAGGGCCAGACGGATTACCAGAACGTGTACTGCGATTATGCGCTGACCAACTTGCAAGTGTCTTCACTGACATTTTCAACCTCTCCCTGGGCAAGTCTGTAATACCAACATGTTTTAAGCAGACCACCATAGTGTCTGTGCCCATGACACACTAAGGTAACCTGCCCAAATGACTACCGACACTCACGTCTTGCCATGAAGTGCTTTGAAAGGCTGGTCATGGCTCACATCAATACCATCATCCCAGAAACCCTAGACAAACTCCAATTTGCATACCGCCCCAACAGATCCACAGATGATGCAGTCTCTATTGTAACTCAACACTGCCCTTTCCCACCTGGACAAACGGAGCACCTATGTGAGAATGCTATTCATTGACTACAGATCAGCGTTCAACACCATAGTGCCCTCAATGCTCATCATAAGCTAAGGACCCCGGTACTAAACACCTCCCTTTACAACTGGATCCTGGACTTCCTGACGGGCCGCCCCCCAGGTGGTAAGGGTAGGTAACAACACATCTGCCACGCTGATCCTCAAAACAGGGGCCCCTCAGGGGTGGGTGCTCAGCATTTTCCTGTACTCCCTGTTCACTCATGACTGCACGGCCAGGCACGACTCCAACACCATCAATAAAATTGCCGATGACACAACAGTAGTAGGCCTGATCACTGACAACAACGAGACAGCCTATAGGGAGGAGGTCAGACCTGGCCATTTGGTGCCAGGACAACAACCTCTCCCTCGACGTGATCAAGAAAAAGGAGATGATTGTGGACTAGAGGCAAAAGAGGACCGAGCACGCCCCCATTCTCATTGACGGGGACGCTGTGGAGCAGGTTGAGAGCTTCAAGTTCCTTGGTGTCCACATCACCAACAAACTAACATGATCCAAGCACACCATGACAGTCGTGAAGTGGGCACGACAAAACCTATTCCCCTCAGGAGACTGAAAAGATTTGGCATGGGTCCTCAGATCCTCAAAAGGTTCTACAGCTGCACCATCGAGAGTATGGTTGCATCACTGCCTGGTATGGCAACTGCTCGGCCTCCTACCGCAAGGCTCGACAGAGGGTAGTGCGAACGGCCCAGAACATCACTGGGGCCAAGCTTCCTTCCATCCAAGACCTCTATACCATGCGGTGTCAGAGGAAGGCCCTGAAAATTGTCAAAGACTGCAGCCACCCTAGTCATAGACTGTTCTCTCTGCTACCACACGGCAAGCGGTACTGGAGCGCCAAGTCTAGGTCCAAGAGGCTTCTAAACAGCTTCTACCCCCAAGCCATAAGACTCCTGAACATCTAGTCAAATGGCTACCCAGACTATTTGCATTGCTCCTCCCCCCTCCCATCTCCACAGCACTGCCACTCTGTTGTCATCTATGCATAGTCACTTTAATTAACTCTACCTACATGTACATATTACCTCAACTATCTGGTGCCCCCGCACATTGACTCTGTACCGGCACCCCCTTGTATATATATTGTTATTTTTTACTGCTGCTCTTTAATTACGATGTTACTTTTATCTTATTCTTATCCGTATTTTTTGAAACTGCACTGTTGGTTAGGGGCTTGTAAGTAAGCGTTTCACCGTAAGGTCTACTACGCCTGTTATATTCAGCGCATGTGACTTTTGATTTGATTTGAACTGGAATGAGATAAACTTTATATGATCTTTCACCCTCTCTACTCTGATAGACATGAGCCAGTGTTGCACTCAATCATTTATTTACTCGCCAGAAGGGTTTTGAAGGAACTGCAGCACCCCTGATCAATTTAAATACATCTTCAGAAATAAATGAAATAATTCAGAATAGTCTACTACACCACAAGAAGGCCTATTATTTAGCCTCAGAGGATCAACAATTTATTTTTAAAAAATAGCCTAGCTGTGGATTGGTGCCCAGTAAAAAGGAAGAGTCAGGATAGTCCTCATATTGCAGCCTAAAATATGTCTCAACACACCTAGGCCTAGGCTATTTATGGATTCAAGACAAGGTTGTTTTTATTGATCTCAGATTCCCAGTTTGACAGTGTCAAAGTAGCCTGCCATTTCGATCATTTGTTCAGTATTATAAAAGATTCTGCCAAAGTCTCCAGTCATGTAAAATGACGTAGAATTGCATGAGATGCGTTTATACAACGCAAAAATGTTCCCAGACACTATGCTACTAAAAATGTTACCCATGTGTGCAACTTCTGTAAGTGCCTCTACTCTACTGCTCTATGCCACTTTTTTCTCATGCATTCCAGTACCTCAAAACCTCAGAACCCCCCCTAGGCCTATCCATGCTTTGCTTGTTTATAATATTGCTAACTTTTTAGGCTATTTATATATTTATTTAACTAGGCAATTCAGTTAAGAACAAATTCTTAACTGAATTGCCCTGTTCCAAATTCGGGCCCTTGTTCCTTTGATAATCTGACTGTTGTGGTTTGAAGGTCATTTTAAAGGTGGTTGGGTGGTTCTCTGTAAGGAGTAAGGACTGGATGGAGACAGATAGCTGTTATCCACCAATATTTTCAGAAGTAGCCTTTTGATTGCCGTTTCCTTTTGCAGTCCCCTGACTGGAAAAAGGATGGTTGATAACACCAAATCTCGCAAATTGAAGACAGACAACCTGCTGCGAGTGGATGACCATGATTTCACCATGAGACCAGCCTTTGCAGGTAAGGACATGGTTCTAAACATCTTGTTGACTGATTTAACGAAAGTAGAATCCAGAGCCCTCTAAACCCGGGAAAGGGGCCCTGATATCACTGTTCAGATCAGAGGTGCAAAACTGTTCCTTGAGGGCCGCAGTGTATGTCTGTTTCCATGTTTGTACTTCTTGTGACCTCTCTGGGCAACCAATGAATGTCTCTGATCTTTAATTAAGTGCCAGTGTGGAACGGAGAAAAAAAACAGCAAGATTGTGGCCCTTGGGGACTGGAGTGGTGCTACTCTGGTTGAGATCTTGAACGGCATTGAAGCATATCCAGCAGAGAACGTGTGAAAAAGTAGTCTCATATCAATACACACAGGAGCTAGTGATATATGACACTTTGAGAATGAATTCCTCTGTAGCAATCCATTCGGTATCCACACCTGGTTTGACATGTTTACCAAAGTGTAAGGCAGGTATAGGAGGAGATTTTGAAATGCATGAAATGGGATGCTGCATATTTCCCTGGTGAATAATGTACTGTATGTAGTGTTACTGAACTTGAGTGGCAGCTCAGACACAAAGAATTTCAAATAGAGGATCCTACATAAAACCCTTCAGTGTATCTGTAAATGGACACGCAGACACAGCCTCGTGTCCCGGAATAGAGAGCTTTGGGAGAATCAAATTGTCTGTCTTATACAAACATTATGAAAAGTTGACTTGTGTAAGCCTGTGAAAACTGTCTGTATTAATTTGGGTGGGAGATGTATAGCGGTGGCTAGGTTTTCTTCCCTAGCTTCAAACGGAAGCAGGCGCACAAGTGAAAGCCTCTTACACAGCCGCTCCCCGCTCACTGGAGGAATGTTATCTGTGTGACATTGTGGCGTGCCAGCATGAGGTCTCTTTCCAAAACACAATCAGAGAAATCCCACTGGGAAGGAGCAACTGCATTGTCCCATTGCACACAATGAGCAGCTTTGTGTGGTATAATTTTCACAGAGAGATAAAAGTTAATTGTTTGTTTAGAATTAGGGCTGTGCGAATGTCGTTTTTTTTTTCCAGAGACAACAAGTATGTGAGGTTTTGCATTATGCATACAGTGCTCTGCCGGTGGGAAGGCCTTTATGGGGATAAGGCTGTAAATATCCCCAGTATAAAGGTTAGAGCTGTTCCCATGTGTTTCAGGTTATGACTGTAGGGAACCCCTGCTGCTCGATTACCATTTCAACTTTTATAAATAGCAGAGAAAAGGAGATTCACTTTTATTTCCATGCCAGTTGTCTGCACAAAACTACCATGAATATTCCATTCTGTGGATCCTTGGAGGTTTGGTTTCTGACTGGTTTCTGTTTGAAAATCCACCGTCTAAACAACGTTCGGATACGGAGACATGGAGATTTGCTGTTGCAGTGAATGTCATATTTGTCACACAGTACAGCAAGTTCAAATGTCCCGGGTTTACCGATAAACGTTAAGTATAAGAACAAAGTATTTTAATCATCTCCCATTGGGTAGAAAACACCATCCGAGGCGTGTAAAGACCTGTCCATGGCTTTAATTTGACCTTTTAGCTTTACGATCTTACAGCAAGTAGTGAGTGTATACATTTACATACCGGTCCCCTGTGGGAATCAAACTCACAACCCTAGCGTGCAAGCACTATGCTCTACCAACTGAGCCACATGGGACCACCATTTAATCAAATTTGCAAACATCCGCCAAAGCCATTCCATCTTTGGGATTTCTTTCAGGAGTGAGCAGTGGTGTCTAATGCATAGGCTAGCCTTAATCTGGCCAGTGCTACCAATAGTTGATTTACAATTGCTAAAAGGGGAGCACTCCAGTGTCATTATGTGAAATAGATGAAAGGGCTCCCCCCCCCATTCAGCATTCATGTCATGTCTATTTAAGGTCTTATGACAGATTTGGTGATCTTTCCTGATCTGCTGGTATTTTACGGGAAGGTTACATCATTTTGCTGTGCAGAGATTCGGATAGCTAGCGGTTGTCCTGTGTATGAGAAAATAGACTGATGAAATGCTGCTGATCAACTGATTTGCCATGGGGGGGTTCTGTGTCTTTGAAGTCTTTATGCTGGCTGAGGAATAGCTTCCTCTGTCATGTTGACTTCTAACAGAGACATTCTTGATGACTCAATGAATCTGCACAGAACATAGATTTTTCTACTTGTTGTGCTCCACTGACAACTGTTTACCCCAGACCATACTAAGGACCCACTCTATGAAGAGACTGAGTAGTTCAGACAATTTCAGATGGCATTCTCAATCACACAGAGCTGTGATCTGATCAGTTAATGATACATTGTATGGCTCTAATTGAACATTTCAGATTTGCATCATCAGAATATGTTTTTTTGTAACAGTATTTTTTATTGGAATTTCACAATTTTCACCCATATTAGGAGATACAACAACAGAGACAAAGCACACAGAACAAAAACAAGAAAAACAGCACCCACTTACACATATCTACGCGCATATATATATACACATACATACATACATATACATACATACACACACATACATATACCCATGCATATACACACACATACGCATACATACGCGCACGCACCCACACACATACACACCCATACATACGTACACCATTTTCCTCTTCCCGCTCGGTGCTTCTCTCACGCCATCACCATCATTGCATCTCTCAATACATACATTTTAAACAAACTTACCAACAGAAATTAAACAAAAAAGCTCAGTTTAAACCAAGAGGTTAGGCTCCACACATGGAACGTACAGTGTAGTTCTGAAATACATAGATCCCCGCCGTTCTAAGAGAATCCTTGCAGCATAATAGCTGATACCTCAGGTTCTAGGTAATTTAGATAAGGTTCCCATACTTTGTAGAACTGGTCTGTTTTAGAATGCAATGTACATGTCAGATATTCCAGAGGCACCCATTCAAATAGTATCTTATGCCAATCTTTAATAGAAGGAACCTTATCACTAATCCACTGTAAAAGGATGTTTTTCCTCGCTGCGAAGGTAAGGATGTTGTAAAGCCTCCTTTTACCCACAGAAGTAACATGCCTACTAGGGAGACCTAACAGTAAAGAAACTGGGTCCAATTCTAGGTCAACCCCTAGGATCTTTTCAATTTCTTGCAGAACACCAGACCAGTATCTTTGTATTTTGGTACATGACCATAAACAATGTGTTAGGGTGCCTGTATCAGTTTTGCATTTAAGACACTGAGGGGAAGAGGAAGTGGGGCTAAAAGCATGTCTGCGATTTGGGGATATATGCAATCTGTGTATTATTCTTAATTGGATTGCTCTAGTACGGTTACATATAGATATTGTTTTTGCATATCTCCAAATGTCCTCCCACATCTCTTCGTCAATAGTAACAGACAATTCTTTCTCCCACACTTGTTTCACCCTCTGTGTGTTGACAGCAGAAAAGGACCTTAAAGTATCATAAAACAGACTTACAGACATTTTCCTTTGTGGGAAAAAAAGCATTCTTTCAATGACAGACACATCAGGGTTACCAATTAAGATGGTGCTCTTCAGAATATAATGTCTTACTTGTAGGAAGCGGAAAAAGTCCTGCTTTGGGAGTCGATATTTCTCGACCATCTGCTCAAATGACAACAAAATCTTATCAGCAAATAAGTCATTTAGCCTGCGTATGCCCTTATTAAGCCATAAGTTAAAGCCAGCATCCAGCAATCCTGGACTGAAATCTGGGTTGTTAAGAATTGGGGTAAGAGCAGAGGTTAGTTTGGACCTTCCCAGGAAGCGTTGAACTGACCTCCATACTTTGAGTGTGTTAAGTGTAACGGGATTATTGCAGTGATCTTCTACAGACTTGAAACTTCTGAAAAATAAAAGATCCTGTAAGGGGTATTTTGAAAGAGGTCTCAATGTCTAACCAAATAGAGGAGTCATCATTTGTGATCCAGTCAGAAATATAACAAAGGTGGGCACACCATTGATAGAACCTGATATTGGCCAGGTCCAAACCGCCCATAGAACTTGGCAGCTGCAATATTGCCATCTTAAGTCTTGGCTTGCGTTTACTCCATATAAAGGAACTTAGCCATCCATTTACATCCTTTATTACCTTATTGGAGAGTAATACTGGGATCATTTGGATTGGGTAAAGTAGTCTAGGTAAAATGTTCATTTTCAAGAGGGATATTCTACCCAACCAAGAAATCGGGAGAGAGTTCCAGCGCTCCAGATCCTGTCTTATTGTATCAAACAAGGGAACAAAATTGGCTTTGTACATTAGCTGGAATTTTGGAATTTAGGAGTTACAAATATACCCAGATACATGAAACCTGAGGGAGACCATTTAAAAGGGAAGGGGGGAGAAGTATTAGGTACAGAGTGTAGGGTACCAAGTGGCATAGCCTCTGACTTAGTAAGGTTAATCTTGTAGCCTGAGAATTCGCTGAATAATTCAATAATATTAATAAGAGATGTAATTGAAGTCTCGGGACTAGAGATGAATATCAGGACATCATCAGCATGCAAGCTTATTTTATGGTGAACATCACCAATAAGCAGCCCCTGTATAGCAGGCGTTACCCTGATGGCCTCGGCCAGTGGTTCCATAACAAGTGCAAAGAGGAGGGGGGATAAAGGACAGCCCTGTCTGGTACCTCTGTGTATAGAGAAGCTATTTGACCGTAGCCCATTAGTAAGGACAGCAGCCTGAGGATCATCATATAAAACTTTCACCCATTTTATAAAGTTGTCCCCCAGACCAAATTTATTTAGAGCAAATAATAGGTAAGACCACTCCACACGATCAAATGCTTTCTCAGCATCTAGGGAGAGCACAAGACCATCCACAGCACTTTGTTGGTAGGCTTGAATTACATTAAGAAGCCGCCTGACATTGTTGCATGACTTACGGCCCCTAATGAAGCCATTTTGGTCTCCTTTCACAATTAGTGGCAGTGAGTCCTCTAATCTTGTGGCTAGAATTTTAGAAAGCAATTTTCTATCCACATTCAGAAGGGAAATTGGTCTGTACGAGGAACAAGACTCTGGACATTTTCCCTTTTTGAGAATAAGTGAAATGTTGGCTTCTCTCAGCGTTTGAGGGAGTTGGTCATTTGAAAATGAGTGGTTAAACATATCATGCAATGGCTCAAGGATCAGGCCATGGAACTCTTTATAGAACTCACTACAAAACCCGTCTGGTCCTGGGGCCTTACCATTTTGCAGATTCTTAATTGCGAACATTATCTCTTCCTTGGTAATAGGGGCATTAAGGAGGGACCTCTGCTCTTCGGAGATAGTAGGGAGCTCAATCTTACAAAAGAAGTTCTCCATTAATTTGGGTGCATCCTTTGGCAGTTCTGAGGCATAAAGGTTTGTATAAAATTTCTTAAATGAGTCACTTATCAATTTATTTTCATATAAATGATTACCATCAGAATCAGTAATAGTAGCAATTGACTGAGAGTCAGCCCTCTTTTTAGCTAGGTATGCCAAGTACTTTCCTGGCTTATCGCCATGTTCATATAGCTTTTGCCTGACAAATCTCATTTTCTTTTCAGCGTCCTGTGTTAGGAGAGAGTCTAACGTTGATCTAATGACTGATATTTCCTTTAATAGGGCAGGAGTGGGCGTTTTAATGTAGTCCTTCTCTTTAGTTCCTAATTCACCCTCTAACATGTTTTGCTTTTCCCGCTTTTTCCGTCTCTTAGTAGCTGTGTATGACATAATCAGACCCCTGGCATACGATTTACAGGTCTCCCAAAGGAGCGAGGGGTTATCTGTTGATGTGATAACATGCGTCTTGGTGAGAGGTGTAGGAGTCAGGCGCAGGAGAGAGCAGGGATGTCTGAGAAGCGTGTTTAATAATATAGTCCACCAATACAAAACGGCACAGACAAAAATCCCAAAACTACGCTCTCGAATAATCAGAAACTCGTGCAAACGCACGGAGGAACAAACACAGTTCCGACACTTTACATACACGTGCGTAATAGCGAAAAAACAACAAACATCAAATACAATCGAGCGCAATGCACACAAGTCTAATCCTGCACGAATTACGGCTGGTAACAGGTGCCCTATATACCCACAGAAATCAAAGCAATTGAAAACCAGGTGTGAAAAGGAACACAGACAAAACAACCAGAAAAAGAAAAAGGGATCGGTAGCGGCTAGTAGACCGCCGAGCGCCGAGCGCCGCCCGAACAGGGAGAGGAGTTACCTTCGGTAGAAGTCGTGACAGTTGATTGAGAGTTTATAGAGAAAAATGCTTTAAACTCTGTAATAAAATATGATGTGACTGTATGGTCTTTAAGAATGGTTGTGTTCAACCTCCAATGTCTTGACCGATTGAGTGCCCCGTTGAGTTTTATGTCCAGGATCACCTCAGCATGATCAGATATGACTATGCTTCCTATCCTAGCGGATAAAACAGACTGCAAAGACGTCCTGGGCATAAAAAAATAATCTATTCTAGTCTGACATCCATGAGGTGCAGAGAAAAACGTGAACTCTCTGTTGGAGGGATGAAAAGCTCTCCAGACATCCGCATACCCCAGATCATCACAAATAGCTTTAAGTGACTTAGCTTGAGGAGAGAGTGAAGCTATACCGCTGGGAAACTTATCAATAAGGGGGTTCAACAAGCAGTTAAAATCTCCTCCAACCACTGCAGTGTCCGAGTTTAATTCTGAAAAGTCTAGAAATGCCTTAGTGAGGAAATCAGGGGGGTGAGCAGGGGGGAAGTAAATATTCATTATGGAAATGTTCTGCCCTTGTAAAGTACCATTAATTATAACAAAGCGACCAAATTTATCTTTCACACAATTCAAGACCTTAAGTGGTAAGTTCTTTTTCACCAGAATCGCTACACCTCTACTTCTGGATGTAAATGATGAGAAAAACACTTGACCAAACCCCCCTTGTTGTAATTTCAGGTTCTCCTTATCATCCAAAGGAGTTTCTTGCAACAGGGCAATATCAATATTTTCTTTTTAAAAAAAAGACAGTACCTTCTTCCTTTTAATGGGGTTATGGCTCCCTCTAATGTTCCATGTACATACACGCAGTCTGTTACCTGCCATTGTATCTTGACCATTCAATATCCAGACTGGATCCTACTGTAAAAGTGGGGTGGTACCTTTTTCCATGTGTTGAACTACAACCGCTGTGGAATAATCATGGAAGAATGAGACCTTTGGACCTTTATGTTGACTACCATCAGAGCCGATGTTTCTAGCCGCATCCATGACGCACTGCTTGTCGGTGAAGTTGTGGAACTTTATAACCACCGGCCGTGGGCGCTGATTGGGACCGGGTATCGGTGCTTGAGAGCGATGGGCTCTGTCCAGCTTCACACGACCAGCCTTAGTGTCCATTTGTAGGTAGCCAGGGATCCATTCCTCAAAGAATTTTACTGAACGTGTCCCTTCAGAATTTTCCGGGAGTCCCACTACACGAATATTGCATCTGCGTCCTCGATTATCCAAGTCGTTAATGTGCTCCGCCATTTCGCGCACCTGTTTCTCAAGTGCTTTTATCTTAGCGTCGATCAGATGTAGTTGAAGTTTCCACTGCAGCAATTCTTCCTTCCGCCTCAACAACACGTTTCACAACCCTCTGTATTTCAGCTGAATGGCCTGCTATTGCTTCCAAGACCGTTCTTATCTTAGCATCGATCACTTTAGTAATGTTATCAGTCATCTTTTGAATCATCAGGTCCATTGTGCCTGTATCCGCAATGGTGTTAGCTTCGCTAACGTTAGCTAGCTCCTCATGCACATCCACAGGGGTGGTGGTTTCGGTCGACTTCTTAGTAGTTCTATTGGGCATGTTGTCTGAGATTTTTGCGAAATAGTCGTCAAGACTCATTATATGGTAACTTATTTAGCCAATTCTACCACTTTTTCAAGCTAGGAGATTAATGTAAGAATATAAATTTACGAATGCCACGAGAGCTCGCTGAAACACAGTGTTCTCTCTACGGCGCCATTTTGTCCCCCATCAGAATATGTTTTAAGAGAGCTTTAACAAACAAGTAACTGCTAGGGGGAACAGGGAAACTGATATGAATTTAAGTTGGAGGTCAAACGCACTGTGAAAAGGTCAAACACACAGTGCTCCGTCCTCTGGACATGACCCCATAACGACCCATAATGATTGTTCTCAGCAGTGGTCTTTTTACAAGATCACATCTCCCACAGCCTCTACAAAATAACCAGTGGCTCCGCGATGGCAGGAGGAGCAGATGGAGAGAGCACATGTAATCACTATGAATGAAAGATAAACATTTTCTTAAATAACAGCCCAATCCTCCGCTAGCATGATCTATTACAGGGGTAGAGGCTGTGGGAGGCCTTTCTCCCAGCAGCTGGCAGGTGTGGCGGGCAGCATTGTCCGCACAGGTGTTGGGAGGGGAGCTGGTGCCTGGGTCCCAGTTTAGGATCTGATGGATGGCATATGGTGTGAGCGAGGGATGACAGCGCACCCAGCTGGCACAAGGCAAGGAGTTAATATCCTCTCTTCCAGGCAACAGGCGAGGGGAGGCTGAGTGAAAGGAGGCTTTAGTTACTAGCGATTACATGAGGGTTCAGAGGCTGGTACTACAGCAGCTAGCGCAGATTATAAACTGGGTGGTTCGAGCCCTGAATGCTGATTGGCTGATAGCCGTGGTATATCAGACCGTATACCATGGGTATGACAAAACATTTATTTTTACTGCTCTAATTACGTTGGTAACCAGTTTATAATAGCAATAAGGCACCTCGGGATTTGTGGTATGTGGCCAATGTACCACGGCTAAGGGCTGTGTCCAGGCACTCCGCGATGTGTCGTGCCCAAGCACAGCCCTTAACCGTGGTATATTGGCCATATACCACACCTCCTTGGGCCTTGCTTAATTAGACAATGGCAGGCGATCAGGCCATTACCCACAATGCATAACACACAAATACACTGCTCAAAAAAATAAAGGGAACACTAAAATAACACATCCTAGATCTGAATGAATGAAATATTCTTATTAAATACTTTTTTCTTTACATAGTTGAATGTGCTGACAACAAAATCACACAAAAATGATCAATGTAAATCAAATTTATCAACCCATGGAGGTCTGGATTTGGAGTGACACTCAAAATTAAAGTGGAAAACCACACTACAGGCTGATCCAATGTTGATGTAATGTCCTTAAAACAAGTCAAAATGAGGCTCAGTAGTGTGTGTGACCTCCATGTGCCTGTATGACCTCCCTACAACGCCTGGGCATGCTCCTGATGAGGTGGTGGATGGTCTCCTGAGGGATCTCCTCCCAGACCTGGACTAAAGCATCCGCCAACTCCTGGACAGTCTGGTGCAATGTGGCTTTGGTGGATGGAGCGAGACATGATGTCCCAGATGTGCTCAATTGGATTCAGGTCTGGGGAACGGGCGGGCCAGTCCATAGCATCAATGCCTTCCTCTTGCAGGAACTGCTGACACACCACATGAGGTCTAGCATTGTCTTGCATTAGGAGGAACCCAGGGCCAAAAGCACTCACAAACTTCTACAGATGCACAATCGAGAGCATCCTGGCGGGCTGTATCACCGCCTGGTACGGCAACTGCTCCGCCCTCAACCGTAAGGCTCTCCAGAGGGTAGTGAGGTCTGCACAACGCATCACCGGGGGCAAACTACCTGCCCTCCAGGACACCTACACCACCCGATGTTACAGGAAGGCCATAAAGATCATCAAGGACATCAACCACCCGAGCCACTGCCTGTTCACCCCGCTATCATCCAGAAGGCGAGGTCAGTACAGGTGCATCAAAGCTGGGACCGAGAGACTGAAAAACAGCTTCTATCTCAAGGCCATCAGACTGTTAAACAGCCACCACTAACATTGAGTGGCTGCTGCCAACACACTGACACTGACACTGACTCAACTCCAGCCACTTTAATAATGGGAATTGATGGGAAATGATGTAAATATATCACTAGCCACTTTAAACAATGCTACCTTATATAATGTTTACATACCCTACATTATTCATCTCATATGCATACGTATATACTGTACTCTATATCATCGACTGCATCCTTATGTAATACATGTATCACTAGCCACTTTAACTATGCCACTCTGTTTACATACTCATCTCATATGTATATACTGTACTCGATATCAGCTACTGTATCTTGCCTATGCTGCTCTGTACCATCACTCATTCATATATCCTTATGTACATATTCTTTATCCCCTTACACTGTGTATAAGACAGTAGTTTTGGAATTGTTAGTTAGATTACTTGTTGGTTATTACTGCATTGTCGGAACTAGAAGCACAAGCATTTCGCTACACTCGCATTAACATCTGCTAACCATGTGTATGTGACAAATAAAATTTGATTTGATTTGACCAGCATATGGTCTCACAAGGGGTCTGAGGATCTCATCTCGGTACCTAATGGCAGTCAGGCTACCTCTGGCGAGCACATGGAGGGCTGTGCGGCCCCCAAAAGAAATGCCACCCCACACCATGACTGACCCACCGCCAAACCGGTCATGCTGGAGGATGTTGTAGACAGCAGAACGCTCTCCACGGCGTCTCCAGACTCTGTCACGTCTGTCACGTGCTCAGTGGGAACCTGCTTTCATCTGTGAAGAGCACAGGGCGCCAGTGGCGAATTTGCCAATCTTGGTGTTCTCTGGCAAATGCCAAACGTCCTGCACGGTGTTGGGCTGTAAACACAACCCCCACCTGTGGACGTCGGGCCCTCATACCACCCTCATGGAGTCTGCTTCTGACCGTTTAAACAGACACAAGCACATTTGTGGCCTGCTGGAGGTCATTTTGCAGGGCTCTGGCAGTGCTCCTCCTGCTCCTCCTTGCACAAAGGCGGAGGTAGCGGTCCTGCTGCTGGGTTGTTGCCCTCCTACGGTCTCCTCCACGTCTTCTGATGTACTGGCCTGTCTCCTGGTAGCGCCTCCATGCTCTGGACACTACGCTGACAGACACAAAAAACCTTCTTGCCACAGCTCGCATTGATGTTCCATCCTGGATGAGCTGCACTACCTGAGCCACTTGTGTGGGTTGTAGACTCCGTCTCATGCTACAACTAGAGTGAAAGCACCGCCAGCATTCAAAAGTGACCAAAACATCAGCCAGGAAGCATAGGAACTGAAAAGTGGTCTGTGGTTACCACCTGCAGAACCACTCCTTTATTGGGGGTGTCTTGCTAATTGCCTATAATTTCCACCATTTGCACAACAGCATGTGAAATGTATTGTCAATCAGTGTTGCTTCCTAAGTGGACAGTTTGATTTCACAGAAGTGTGATTGACTTGGAGTTACATTGTGTTGTTTAAGTGTTCCCTTTAATTTTTTGAGCAGTGTATGTATTATGCATTTACTTGCGGTTCTTATGTGAACCTTTAACATGGGATGGATGAAACTGTGTGCCATATAATTGCATATAGAACTGATTCATAGAATGTATGTGCTGTGAAAATAAACATGACCTTATATGGAGTTATTTGGATTCAATATCCTCGCAGATCCTAAAATCTAACCCAAATCTATCACTCATGACTCATCCACTTCAATCAAATGAATACTTCAACACGAGTGTGTGGTATTGCCCTCAATACTGAAACGAAAGGCTTTTTAAAAAATGAGCTGAAGATATCTGTAGCTGTAATACCGTGTAATACCAAATCTTTCCGGGATTGTGGTAGTGATGAAAGGAAAAGTAAACTGCTAGACATAACAAGGAAGAAGTATGGAGAAAATATCAGAGCCTCTATACTGGGGCATGGAAATCCAAGTTAAGACGTCATCTCAGACAGAGAATCTTTTTTTTAAATCGACACTAGTGCAGTAGAATAGTGCTGCACAGTTTTCACATTTTGTGGTGTTTGTCTGAAATGTTGACACGTTCAATGTCTTTTTCTACTGATCTACACAGCCTACTTCACAGGGTAACAATTAAAAGTATCAACATTTCAGACTCAACACAACAACATTTGACAACTGTGCAGGGGTTCACATACCTTTTTTTTTTACTGCACTGTATATCTACCAAGAGAAAGTAGAATTGTTCTGTTTCACACTAGCGTACCCTAAATCATGTTATGTGATTATGGCCACTCGCAAGGGGAAACTGTCTTTCCACCTGAAACTGAATCCTTGACTCAAAAATATAATAATAAGAAGGAAAATAATCTTGTTCTTGTGACTGTTGTTTTGCAGGCCCTGCTGTCCCTGTAGGGGTGGATGTTCAGGTGGAGAGTTTGGACAGTATATCAGAGGTGGACATGGTAAGTGAATTGATAATCATACAAACATGAAACCTTGTAGCATTTCAATGAAGTCAACTTTAACAGTTATTATTACAGATCGGTGGAACATTTGAAGAGGTCTTTGTGTTACGGCGTTTAAATTCAACAACTGCTGAACGCAATGGGTAGAGGGATGCTGGCAATTCCTATAACAAATAAAGAGACACGCGTCAGTGTTAAATAAAAGTATTTTAGAGTCGGTAACATCAATGATTGTGCTGCCCACCACTTCCTTTGAACCAAAGAAAATGAACGTATATCCTTCACAATCTGCTAATAAGTAAATAAGACTGTGAAGCTGTTTTTTTGGGGGGGCACTGTTTTGGAGCTGATGAACTCAAATGAATTATATTGGTCATGCTTCTTAATCTCGTATTCTCAGATAATCCAAATAATAGGAGCACAGTGCTAAAAACAATGTTTTGTCTTCAAAATGATCTTGCAAATGACCATGCACATGTTCCACCACAGTAATATAATTACATGGGCCCGCTGTCCTAAGCTATAAATTGGAGCCAAACTGCCATCCTGATGTCCTGTAAGCCTCTATGTGAGCATTTCAATGTTTGTATATAATTGTATTAAAATAGACTGGGCAAATTATTGCTTTCAGACTATGACTGTCCTTAATGCCAGACTGATGGAGGACAAAGGTTCAGTCATCTGTATCAACCATTTTAATATCATTATGCAATGTTACAGTGGACTAATATTTGTTGAATGTGTCCAAATGTGATGTTATACACACGTTGTATGTAACGACAAAGGTACTGATTACTTCATTGGTGCCATTATTTCAAGTTGTATTATTACTGATCTAATACATAGTGTAATGCTGTGAAGTGAATGGAAAAGGGGAGGATCTGCTGTGGTGGATGCAGTGGCATAGTCAGCATGAAATAGACCCTTTTGCCTAGCAACATATACAGATCAAGGAGCAGAGAGGAAGGGAAAGTATATGTGTGACCAATGCAACCTCTAACCCAGAGCTGTCATTACTGTATGTGTCTCATCATCACTAATGTCAAATCTGACTGCCCTCTCTGGACATAATATGACATAATATGTTCCCTGCTCATACTAGGGACATACACTGAGTGTACAAAACATTAGGAAAACCTGCTCTTTCTTTGACAGACTGACCAGGTGAATCCAGGTGAAAGCTGGAAATCCCTTATTGACGTCACTTGTTAAATCCACTTAAAAAAGTGTAGATGAAGGGGAGGAGACAGGTTAAAGATGGATGTTTATGGCTTTCGACAATTGAGTCATGGATTGTGTATGTGTGCCATTCAGAGGGTGAATGGGCAAGACAAAAGATATAAGTGCCTTTGAACTGGGTACGGCAGTAGGTGCCAGGAACACTGGTTGGACAGTGTGTCAAGAACTGCAATGCTGCTTTTCCCTTGTGTGCCAAGAATGGTCCACCACCCAAAGGACATCCAGCCAAATTGACACAACTGTGGGAATCACTGAAGTCAACATGGGCCAGCATCCCTGTCGAACACTTTCGACACCCTGTAGAGTCCATGTCCTAACGAATTGAGGCTGTTCTCAGGGCAAATGTTGAGCGCAAACTTGAACGTTGTGAAAATTCTGTGCAACGTCCAGCACGCGTTTACTGTGAACACTGAGACTGTACCCACTTTAAGTTAGTTTTAACAGTGGCTATATAGGCTACTGTGGCTATTTGATCATAATGTAGGCCTACCAGGGCCTCCCGGGTGGCGCAGTGGTCTAAGACGCTTCATTGCCGTGCTAGCTGTGCCACCAGAGACTCTGGGTTCGATCCCAGGCTCTGTCGCAGCCGGCCGCGACCGGGAGGTCCATGGGGCGACGCACAATTGGCCTAGCGTCGTCCGGGTTAGGGAGGGATTGGCCGGTAGGGATATCCTTGTCCCATCGCACACTAGCGACTCCTGTGGTGGGCCGGGCGCAGTGCACGCTAACCAGGTCGCCCGGTGCACGGTGTTTCCTTCGACACATTGGTGCGGCTGGCTTCCGGGTTGGATGCGCGCTGTGTTAAGAAGCAGTGCGGCTTGGTTGTGTTTCGGAGGACGCATGGCTTTCGACCTTCGTCTCTCCCGAGCCCGTACGGGAGTTGTAGCGATGAGACAAGATAGTAACTACTAAACAATTGGATACCATGAAATTGGGGAGAAAAAGTAAATAATAATAATAATAATAATGTAGGCCTACCAGAGTGGCCTTACCATCAAAAACAATGGAGAAAATGCATCCCATAACATTTTAACATGGAAATAGCTGTTCTATCATTAAGCCTACAGTAGCAGCCGATTTGTGTTGTTCAATGTAGACCTACATTCCATGACACTTTTGAAAAAAACTTACAGGGCTTGACATCAACCTGTTTATTCACTTGGTGACTGAAAATGCTGTTGTGTTGTTTGATGTAAGAAACCACTTTACAAACTAAAATGCATTAATATTGTCATACCATTATTACAGAGAAACAGAAATATTGTGCTACCCTCTGCCTATTGGCTACTTAGCTTATTCAAGCCTGTCTAAAAATACACACTGCCCCTTTAAGACAAACAAAAAAGCTCTTTACCCGACTCGCTTTTCAAAGATATCTAGAAATGTACATGTTTTGTGCTCTTGGCTACATGCAGCTCTCGCTTTGATCTCAAAACAAGCGCTTCTACTCACGACTGCTTATGCTGTAAGCACAATCCAGTTCAAAGTAAATGGCACAGATCCATATACAGTGCATTTGGAAAGTATTCCGACCCTTTGACTTTTTCCACATTTTGTTATTTTATAAAGCCTTATTCAAAAATGGATACAATTGTTTCTACACACAATACCCCATAATGACAAAGTAAAAACAGGTTTAGACATTTTAGCAAATGTATTAAAAATAAAAACTGAAATATCGTATTTATATAAGTATTCAGAGCCTTTACTCAGTACTTTGTTGAAGCACCTATGGCAGCGGTTACAGCCTTGAGTCTTCTTGGGTAAGACGCTACACCTGTATTTGGGGAGTTTCTCCCATTCTTCTCTTCAGATCATCTCAAGCTCTGTTAGGTTGGATGGGGAGCATCGCTGAAAAGCTATTTTCAGGTCTCTCCAGAGATGTTCGACTGGGTTCAAGTCCGGGCTCTGCCTGGGAACCTCAAGAACATTCAGAGACTTGTCCCAAAGTCACAGCTGCGTTGTCTTGGCTGTGTGCTTAGGGTCGTTGTCCTGTTGGAAGGTGAACCTTCACCCCAGTCTGAGGTCCTGAGCGCTCAGGACCTTTCATCAAGGATCTCTCTGTACTTTGCTTCGTTCATCTAGTCTCCCAGTCCCTGCTGCTGAAAAACATCCCTGCAGCATGATGCTGCCACCACCAGCCTTCACCAAAGGGATGGTGCCAGGTTTCCTCCACATGTGACGCTTGACATTCAGGGCAAAGAGTTCAATCAATCACGCAGGCTGTCGTGGCTTTTACTGAGGAGTGGCTTCCATCTGGCCACTCTACCATAAAGGCCTGATTGGTGGTGCTGCACAGATGGTTGTCCTTTTTGAAGGTTCTCCCATCTCCACAGAGGAACTCTGGAATTGGAATCAATGGAATTTACCACAGGTGGACTCCAATCAAGTTGTAGAAACATCTCAAGGATGATCAGTGGAAACATGGTGCACCTGAGCTCAATTTCGGTGTCATATCAAAGGGTCTGAAAAATGTAGAATAAGGTTTTAACGTAACAAAATCTGGAAAAAGTCAAGGGGTCTGAATACTTTCCAAATGCACTGTATCGTGTCTGTGACTATCATTAAATGTGAAGACTGTTATTTTATCAAATTAATTCTCTATGTGTAATTATTATTACGTGATTAAACTAATAATGTAAACTTTAATTAATTTGGAAGTCGAGGCACCATGGGAAAATGTTTATAGAGTCTCTATTTCCCGAATCGACTCTTCAGATATTTTCACATCTTATCAATCAGTCTTCTATTTAGGAATTATTAATTGTTACCTCATTAGTCTAATTCCAAACATTGTACAATTCTTAGTTATCTGCACGAACCCTGGTTTCCATAATGAATCAGCTATAAACAAATTGTCTTAATTATTTATTTACTAACTAACTAAATAATCACACAGCATTACATTTCAAACAAACAGTAGATAATGGTTACTGACAATGATAGAAAAGTTCCTAGTGGGCTAAGCCGATATGACAGCATGTTAGTCAACGGAAAGGGGTGGGGACTGAGAAAGAGCGGGAAAGACTAAATGGATTCACTACACACAGTCCATAATTATATTCATTGAAATGCTAATCCTTTGCACATGAACGGCCACTCATTAGAGAATAACTGCAATGTATATATATTTACGCCTGTATGTCGTTGTTGTCTTCTCTGTTGAAATCCTCGATTGTCCTGTAGGGTTCATCAGAGTCTCTGGTTAACTTTCCTAGAAGTCACAATGTCTTTCGTGGTTGTAGGTAGTTAGACTGGATACTTCAGAGAAACTTTCAAAAATGTTCTCATAGAATAGTTGATTCGGCGGTTGTCGGTATTCTCATTCTAGGTTTACGTCATTTCTAGCTGCAGACAAGTAATTTGTGTCGTCTAGAATTTCTCCCTTATTCTGTAGCGATCGATAGTCTCAGAGTTTAACCATTTCCAGTCGTGTCGCCAACTACCTGCGGTCTGGCTTAATGGCCTATAGAGTTGTAGCCATTCCAATGTGGGGACGACGTTCTCTGACTTATCCTTTGGTAGAGTTAAAGTTTAAACCACTTCACACACTAGCATCACCCGGCATTTTTTGGTCACAGAAATTCAACCATTTGCAACCTTAGCTTACACCGTGGTTTGTGTGGTCTAAGTGAATTGCGCCACGAGTGGGTTTTATATATTTCATATTTCCATGCTCTCATTTAGAAGGTTAACATCACATTACATCTTTTCACAAATAGTTTCATATAGTTTCATCACATACGTTTCACAATATTTAGATGTAAACCTGATAGCTGGAAAATGTACACTTTAACATCTTATGGCTGGGGGGCAGTATTGAGTAGCTTGGATGAATAAGGTGCCTGCTACTCAGGCCCAGAAGCTAAAATAAGCATATTATTAGTAGA
Source organism: Oncorhynchus tshawytscha (assembly GCF_018296145.1). Classification (NCBI taxonomy): domain Eukaryota; kingdom Metazoa; phylum Chordata; class Actinopteri; order Salmoniformes; family Salmonidae; genus Oncorhynchus; species Oncorhynchus tshawytscha. The sequence goes on along the minus strand of NC_056446.1, from coordinate 11,918,938 downwards.
TTTGGATGGAAAACACTCTGACGTTTCTAAAACTGTTTGAATGATGTCTGTGAGTACTCATATGGCAGGCAAAAACCGGAGAAAAAATCCAACCAGGAAGTGGGAAATCTGAGATTTGTAGTTTTTCAACTCTTTGCCTATCCAAGATACAGTGTAAATTTGGTCCGATTGCACTTCCACTAGATGTCAACAGTCTTTAGAACCTTGTTTAAGGCTTCTACTGTGAAGGAGGAGAGAATGAGAGCTGTTTCAACCTGTGAGAGGTAGCTGCGTTCCATTGCATTTCTAAAGACAAAGGAATTCTCCGGTTGAAACATTATTGAAGATTTATGTTAAAAACATCATAAACATTGATTATATACATCGTTTGACATGTTTCTATGAACTGTAACGGAACTTTTTATCTGGACCTAGTGCTCACGCTTCATGAATTTGGATTTTTGAACTAAACGCGCAAACAAAAAGGAGGTATTTGGACATAAATTATGGACTTTATCGAACAAAACAAACATTTATTGTGGAACTGAGATTCCTGGGAGTGCATTCTGATGAAGATCATCAAAGGTAAGTGAATATTTAAAATGCTATTTCTGACTTCTGTTGGCTCCACAACATGGCGGGTATCTGTATGGCTTGTTTTTGTGTCTGAGCGCTGTACACAGATTATTGCATGGTGTGCTTTTTCCATAAAAAAAATTGAAATCTGACACAGCGGTTGCATTAAGGAGAAGTATATACAGTGGGGGAAAAAGTATTTAGTCAGCCACCAATTGTGCAAGTTCACCCACTTAAAAAGATGAGAGAGGCCTGTAATTTTCATCATAGGTACACTTCAACTATGACAGACAAAATGAGAAAAAAAATCCAGAAAATCACATTGTAGGATTTTTAATTAATTTATTTGCAAATTATGGTGGAAAATAAGTATTTGGTCAATAACAAAAGTTTATCTCAATACTTTGTTATATACCCTTTGTTGGCAATGACAGAGGTCAAACGTTTTCTGTAAGTCTTCACAAGGTTTTCACACACTGTTGCTGGTATTTTGGCCCATTCCTCCATGCAGATCTCCTCTAGAGCAGTGATGTTTTGGGGCTGTTGCTGGGCAACACGGACTTTCAACTCCCTCCAAAGATTTTCTATGGGGTTGAGATCTGAAGACTGGCTAGGCCACTCCAGGACCTTGAAATGCTCCTTACGAAGCCACTCCTTCGTTACCCGGGCGGTGTGTTTGGGATCATTGTCATGCTGAAAGACCCAGCCATGTTTCATCTTCAATGTCCTTGCTGAAAATCTCACGATACATGGCCCCATTCATTCTTTCCTTTACACGGATCAGTCGTCCTGGTCCCTTTGTAGAAAAACAGCCCCAAAGCATGATGTTTCCACCCCCATGCTTCACAGTAGGTATGGTGTTCTTTGGATGCAACTCAGCCTTCTTTGTCCTCCAAACACGACGAGTTGAGTTTTTACCAAAAAGTTATATTTTGGTTTCATCTGACCATATGACATTCTCCCAATCTTCTTCTGGATCATCCAAATGCTCTCTAGCAAACTTCAGACGGGCCTGGACATGTACTGGCTTAAGCAGGGGGCTTAAGCAGGGGGACACGTCTGGCACTGCACGTCTGGCACTGCAGGATTTGAGTCCCTGGTGGCGTAGTGTGTTACTGATGGTAGGCTTTGTTACTTTGGTCCCAGCTCTCTGCAGGTCATTTACTAGGTGCCCCAGTGTGGTTCAGGGATTTTTGCTCACCGTTCTTGTGATCATTTTGACATAAACAAAAGATATACAAAATAAAGTTTTCAATCCAAAATCATCGAATTGGACTGTATTCTATATACGTCCAAGGTCCTGGCAAAATGACCCTATCATTGCGTTGTCTAATGTCATATCTAGGGTGTTCCTAATGTGCGGTGTGTTGCTTAGGGCACTATCCTAAGTTGATAACTACTACAGCTTCGGGCAGTCTACAGGGATGACCTATGGACCTCTGTGGATAAACTGGTTCTGTAGGTGTAGAGTCAATGGCCTCAGAGTACATTTTAAACTTACTAAGGCTGGTATTCTTTTCAGACCCTTAAGTGAGCCGAGCATAAATCCTCATTTAATGTTCTGTTGTACGTGTGCGTTTATGCTTACATAAGCGCACATGCCAAGGGAAAGAACCAAGTATCCTGCTAGGTTGCAACCTGTTCAGAATGGGTCTGATGTCATCAGATAATCTCCAGGTCAATGCCTGGAGGTCAGTAAGAATTGATGTCGACCTCAAGACATATGTTAAGGGGACCTGTAGTAGTTTTCCTACAAGTCACTGTGTCTTACATCATTGTAGTGGTGATAGGTATGAAGGAGTCTATTTCATAGCTATGTTATCTACGGAGGAGCTAACCTCACGACGGAAGTACTCTCTAAGCACTGAACCAGTCGTACGCGGTGTGATCATGGTTCATGACTTCTAATAACTTTCCTCCTGAATGGAGGGTTCTATTTATTAGTGGCATGTGTGTTGACCATCAGAAGAGTGTTCTGGAGATTCCCTTACATGTGTTGCAATCTGAGTGATTACTAACTCCTCTGTCACTATTTATCAATAGCAATTTGACTTATGAGGTCTCTAATCCTCTTACTGATTGTTGCTGGACTGACTGTGGTAGCATTGGTATTGGTACTTAAGGGGATCAGTTATCCCACCGATTTATTCTGAAATATTATCCTACCGGAACACATGATTAAAGTACTGTACTAGTTGTATTGTAGTTGAAACTACATATAGCAAGGCATTGCTATTTTTTCTATTTGTTTTGGAGGAGAAAGTCCACTGGGCTTCTTTTACAACCAGTGTGGAACACCTCAGTAATATCTTAGATGTGGTCTAAGATAATCCCCATCTAGGGGCCTGTCTGCTCCTCACTGTTCTCATAGGGGAGTTTACAACTAGATTAGTTTTCTGCTCTGACGGCCTCATACGGTGTTGCACATAGTCTCGACCCTCCCCACCCCCCCTCACCGGCCTCGATGGGGCTCATCATGGGTCTGGGCTACTATTCACCCCTTTCTGGCTCGGGACCCCCCCACCAGCGGTTGGTGTTGGTACCCGAGGCACAAACGAAAAGGTCGGACCCTATGTGCGAGTTATCAGCGGCCGCGTTGTTATGAGAATGGCTGAAACCTTTCGATCAAATCTCCTGGTGTTTGTGCTTCAAAACGCTCAATGGCTGTCGAGGCCAGTCACCACAGCGTCCTCGTGTGGCAACCTCTTCAGTACCTGCGAACTGAGACGAGGATATCTGTCTGTGATATCGCAATGTGTTTTAACAGTGGGAGTCATTGGGTCAGTTGCTGGACTGACAGCGTTAGTGTTATTGTAAGGGATGACAGTCCCCAAGAAAGCAGAAGATGTATCATTGGAAGCAGAGTACACTCTGCTCATTGATGTGTTTCTTGCTGAGACGGCCGCAGTGCTTGCGCAAGTGTCCTAAGAGCAAGAGAAGTTCATCTCAACTACAGTATTGCACGGCTTCAAGGAGGAGGGAAGTTGCTCATTCTCAGAGACTCGAAATGATGAAAATAATGGTCAATCAGGTTTGCTGATGGAATGTGTCGAGATATCGTAATATCTCCTTGGATCGGATTCTGCACCAAGAGGTTTCTAAACGTCTTTTTCCCAAGGGGTGCTTTTGACAGATACCCCTCGTGGATGACTGCATTGCAGCTAGCGTTAGGGGAAGACAGTGTGGTCAGTGGAGAAGGCACTGTGACCTGTGACCATACATGGTTGGTTTTCCAATCCATCAGTGGGAGTAACCGATCCATCAAGTCTGCTCCGAGTAGCAGGGTTTCAGATTCGAGGCTGGAAACATACACAGGGTGAACGAGCGATACGTCCTGGAAGTGTAGTTTCAGCATGACTCTCAATGTTAGAGGCGAGGTAGTCTGAATGACCCTCGAATTGTAGTTTCGCCTCATTCTACTTTTAACCAACGTTTAGTTGGCTTCAAAACCTTTTTGAGGTCATCGAACAATGTTTGAGAGATGAGCGATATTGTCGCACCCGAATCAATTAGAGCATGACAAGTTAAGCAGTCCCTCGGGACTGTTTCCAGCTATGGCCGTTTAGAGTCGCGTTTAGTGGACATATTCCCCACAAAGTGGAGTGGTTGTTCGCAGTGACATGACGTGCCATTTCTGTTCAAGGTGAAAGCGGATCGACTTTTCCGATTTTGAGTGGACTTGGCTTTAACAAAGCTTTTGACCTGGTTCTTCGCAACCTTTGTATCAGTCTGTAGAGTCTATAGAGTCTGTAGACAAAGCCTGCGAGGCTTGTTTCTTGATCGAGCGGGCCCTGGATAGGGTCTCGCGTGAGAGTGGGCGAAATAGATTTTTGTACTTCCTTGCAAAGGGTGTTAATTCCTGCGGACCTGGTGTCCGGCAATTCCCCGTCTAGTCCTGTGACCAATCTTTTACCCTTTTCTAAACAATGTAGCGCTTTAGTTCTTCACGTAGTGGTACTTGTAGAGAACATTGGTCTACGATTTGATCGTCCTTTAACCCTTTGTAACTTTTCTGTTCTGACACTTTGTGCGGGTTGGGTGCAGGAACGTAGCAAACAGGTCAATTGCAGCCGTATTGGTTTCGATGGCGACGTACTTTACAGTTATTTAGACTGCAGAGGTTATTGGAATCGTGGTTTTGTGGTAGAAACCGTTGTTGTGCGTCATCTCTCAATGCTCAAATACCTGATAATGCACCCTCTTAGCTGGAGTGAGTGCTCCTGGTCAAACTTCAAAGCCTCAAAAGCTGTTCTTGCAAGCTCTCTGAGTTGTAAGATAGGCAAGCCAACGTGGGCTGTAAGGCCCAAGTAGGTAATGAAGGTGGAATACATGTTCGACAGAAACATTTGTTTGAATGGTAACAGCTCTTCCATTCCTGTTTCAGTGAGTAGGCCAAAGTAAGCTGAACAAAGCCTATGATAGTAAGCTTGTGGGTGTTCATTCCAAGCTTGTTTGAAAGTGTTAGTCAGTGAGCTATCGTGTTTGCGAGTCGCAGAATCACTGAATTCTAATTTCAAAGCTGTGGCAAGTTTAGCGTAATCATTAAGCACATGTTGCTGTTGTAGACTAATTAACATCGTCATGTGTCTATTCGATGTTCGCTTCAACAGGTAAACCCGGTCAGAAACCGTAGCGTTCGAGGAGCCATCCAATGCGTCCTCTATGTCAGCTAGGAACGTCTCAGTATTGTTTGGCTGACCTGGAACGGGGTCAAAGGTGGGGAAATTCTTGACGAGATTGTCAAGGTGTTCCACGCAAAGTGGGCGGAGAGGATTGGCTTCATCCTGTGGGGAAATTGCTGCCGAAAGGCCAAGAGGAGAAGCCAAGCTTTGGCTTTGTTGGCGAAGAGGCACCATATTACTCAGTGCCGAATGGCCAAGAGCAGAAGACTGAAGGACACATGAGGGAGGCAAAGTCTGAAACCTTCTATCGTCTTCACTCCTTTGAGTACCGGACTCCGGTTGCTTGGTTGGGTAGTCACGCTGTAGCACGTGACCGTTCTGGAATTCCACCAGATTGTACCCAAGGATGATATTCTGCTGCACTTGCTCCTTTTGGTTTCAAACTTATCTGTCATTGTTTGCAGATAGAGGTCTTAAGTACGGAGCGAGAGATTCAGTGATGAGATTTCCTCCACTTGCTTAAAAATCACTATTTTCATTTTCATCACCTGAGTTCTCTCATGATTAATTTGGTCAATGACTTCAATGAGTTCTGCTGACCTGTCATCCAACTTTGTAATTGTGCTAATTAACTGATTGTCTTTGGTCTGCAGCATTTGTAGTAGAACAGTGTTACTTTGAGTAATGTTCAACAAAACTGCATGCATGTTATCAAGTTGAGTGCTCCTGTTTGTAGATAACTCGTCAGATTTAACTAGTTTGGCGTGGACATTGTCATATTTAGTTTTGCCTAAATCGAGTTGTTCCTGTAGAAAACGATTTTGTTCCTGTCAAAAACGATTTTGTTGACTAGTTTGCGCTCGTTCATTGTCATAAGCTGCAATTATCGTCATAAAATGCAATTACATTTAATTGTTCAGTTTTCAAACGCAGTTCCATAGCTAGCAGAATTTTTCCCTTTTCTTCTTTTGTCATTAGTTTCCTGGTTCTCTCCACCTGTCCCTTTATGTCTTCCGTTTCCTGCTCGTGATTGGACCAATGCCAATCTTGGATGGCAAGACATCAGGGTTAGATTTTGGAGAGTGTTTGTTGTGATTTCTACTGTTTTTCCTCTAATGGCATAGTTAGGGTTGGTATTGCTGCGAAGGTCAGAGATCAATCCTGTTATGGGTGAGGGTTCACTAATTAGCGGAGGAGTGGGAACCACTCCCTCTGATAGCTTGAACATTATTATAACATTTGAGAGGATTATTTAATTTTTTCCTGTTTTTCCAATGGTTTGGTTTTGGAATACGTTAGACATTAATGAACCATCAGTACTGTGACGTGAATGAATTTGCAAAAACAAATTGACTTGATTAATGAATGATAATGATTATTATGATTATGATGATGATTACCTGTATAGGCAGCTGGGAATTCAACTTTAGTTAACCTGAGAAGTTGGTTCTTCTAGGTTAATATAGGAAAGTTTAAAATGTCTCATTTAATTGGAAGAACCTGAAAAGGTATGTTCGACAATTTAACTTATTAAATTGAACGAGACAATGATATCCAATCAATTGAGATTGTCTGGATTATCATAAGTGTAACCAGTAGAGCAAATGTTATGGTACATTCACCGCTAGCTTCACTTATCCCTAAGGCCAAAGCCACATGGGATTCCTGCTGGAGGCGAGACTTCATTCAGTACTGGATAGTCCTGAATGAGCTTTGCAAAAGCAATTTCTACTGATAAATCAATGTTAATGATAAATCAAACCTGTATTTGTCACATAAGGCACAGCCTTCCCCAAGTCGTCCTCCTCAGGATGTTAGCAAGACTGTAGATGTCTCTACTATTCCTACTGAATACCATGACCTGCTGGAAGTGTTCAGTAAGGCACGTGCTACTTCCCTTCCCCCGCACCATCCTTATGATTGTGCCATTAACCGTCTCCCAGGCACTACACCACCAAGCTATGGAAGAGTACATAGAGGAGTCTCTGACCACTGGGGCCGTCCTTCTGCATTTCCTGCAGGCGCAGGGTTTTTCTTTGTGGAGAAGAAGGACAAGAGCCTGCGCCCGTGCATTGACTACTGGGGAATTAACGATATCACTGTCAAAAACGGTTACCCCCTACCTCTCCTCTCCTCAGCATTTGAACCTCTCCAGGGGGCTACCATGTTTTCCAAGTTGGACCTTCGGAATGCCTACCACCTGGTTCGGATACGCGAGGGGGATGAGGGGAAGACAGCCTTCAACACAGCCAGTGGACATTTTGAGTACCAGGTCATGCCGTTTGGACTCACCAACACTGTCCTCCAGGCTTTGGTCAATGATGTGCTTTGGAACATGCTAAACCAGTTTGTGTTCGTCTCCCTGGACGTCATCCTATTTTTTCCCCGATCTGCCCAAGAACATGTACTCCATGTCAAACAGGTCCTTCAGCGCCTCCTGGAGAACCAATTGTTTGTGAAAGCCAAGAAGTATGAGTTCCACCGCTCTTCTATCACCTTTCTGGGTTTCTTGGGTTTGCAAACTTCTACTGCCATTTCATTCAGGATTACAGCACCCTGGCGGCCCCCCTCTCGGCACTCACCTCCCCCAAGGTACCGTTCAAATGGTCTCCAGCTGTCGACAAAGCCTTTGTGGACCTGAAGCATCGGTTCACAACAGCAGCCATTCTCATCCATCCGGAACCCCTCGTGTGAATTTGTGGTGGAAGTGGATGCTTCGGATGTTGGAGTGGGGACCATCATGTCCCAGCGATCTGCCCAGGACCAGAAGCTTCATCCCTGTGCCTTCCTGTCCCATTGTCTCAATCCTGCTGAGAGGAACTATGATGTTGGCAACCGAGAACTCCTGGCGGTGAAGATGGCGTAGGAGGAGTGGAGGCACTGGCTGGAAGGAGCAGAACAGCCATTCCTGGTCTGGACCGACCATAAAAACTTGGAATATCTCCGTTCAGCCAAGCGCCTCAATTCAAGGCAGGCCTGTTGGGCCCTCCTGTTAACCAGATTCAACTTGACCATTTCCTACTGTCCTGGATATAAAAATGTGAAGCCTGATGCTCTCTCCCGCCTATATAGTTCCTCTGCCACACCCGATATGATGGCTTGGTAGCCAAAGGAAAGGGGTGGGGACTGAGAGAGAGCGGGAAAGACAAAATGGATTCACTACACACAGTCTATAATTATATTAATTGAAATGCTAATCCTTTGCACATGAACGGCCACTCATTCGAGAATAATTGCAATGTACAGTTGAAGTCGGAAGTTTACATACACCGTAGCCAAATACATTTAAACTCAGTTTTTCACAATTCCTGACATTTAATCCAAGTCAAAATTCCCCGTTTTAGGTCAGTTAGGATCACCACTTTATTTTAAGAATGTGAAATGTCAGAATAATAGTTGAGAGAATGATTTATTTCAGCTTTTATTTATTTCATCACATTCCCAGTGGGTCAGAAGTTTACATACACTCAATTAGTATTTGGGAGCATTGCCTTTAAATTGTTTAATTTGGGTCAAACTCTTTGGGTAGCCTTCCACAAGCTTCCCACAATAAGTTGGGTGAATTTTGGCCCATTCCTCCTGACAGAGCTGGTGTAACTGAGTCAGGTTTGTAGGCCTCCTTGCTCGCACACACTTTTTCAGTTCTGCCCACAAATCTTCTATAGGATTGAAGTCAGGGCTTTGTGATGGCCACTCCAATACCTTGACTTTGTTGTTCCCCCCCCCTTTTTCCTCCAAACATAACAATGGTCATTATGGCCCAACAGTTCTAATTTTGTTTCATCAGACCAGAGGACATTTCCCCATAAAGTACGATCTTTGTCCCCATGTGCAGTTGCAAACCGTAGTCTGGCTTTTTTATGCCGGTTTTGGAGCAGTGGCTTCTTCTGAGCTGGTTATGTCGATATAGGACTAATTTTACTGTGGATATAGATACCTTTGCAGCTGTTTCCTCCAGAATCTTCACAAGGTCTTTTGCTGTTGTTCTGGCAGTGATTTGCACTTTTCGCACCAAAGTACATTCATCTCTAGGAGACAGAACATGTCTCCTTCCTGCGTGGTATGACGGCTGCGTGGTCCCATGGTGTTTATACTTGCGTACTATTGTTTGTACAGATGAACGTGGTACCTTCAGGCGTTTGGAAATTGCTCCCAAGGATGAACTAGACTTGTGGAGGTATGCAATTTGTTTCTGGGGTCTTGGCTGATTTCTTTGGCTTTTCCCATGATGTCAAGCAGAGGCACTGAGTTTGAAGGTAGGCCTTGAAATACATCCACAGGTACACCTCCAATTGACTCAAATGATGTGACATGTTTTGGTCTCAGAAATTCAACCATTTGCAACCTTAGCTTACACCGTGGTTTGCGTGGTTTGGTGTGAATTGCGCCACGAGTGGGTTTGATATATTTCAGAGAAAAGGGCGGTCCATGACGCCAACGTAATGTCTATGCTCACGTGGCGTGGCCGTGGCCATTGATTTGGTTAACTTTATATGAAAAACCCATACTCTCATTTAGAAGGTTAACATTGCATTACATCTTTTCACAAATAGTTTCCTGATTAATCACAACAGTTTCACAATATTTAGATGTAAACCTGATAGCTGGAAAATGTACACTTTAAGAGATACAGTTATGTGTGTTTCCTGTTCTTCATGAGATCACCACATGAAACACACTCTTCATAACTGTCCTCTAAGTGTCCACGGACCATTCTCAATAGTAGAAATAGTGTTTAATTCTCCCATTTTGTGGATTAGGAGTTTGGCCAAGAGAGGTTCTTTGTTCTGGTAGACTCTCTCAATATTGAATGGCAGTTTCTACCAGGTATTTATGACCTGTCATAAAGTCATAAAACTGGAGAGAGAGAGAGAGAGAGAGAGAGGAGGGGGGCTATAATCCTCCCCCAGGGCATTTCATGACAAATATATGCTACTCCGATGCGTTCTGCCTACAACAAAATCTCTTGCATAGTTTTGTTTCGGTATGTTGCATTGATCGTGGTTAATACTGTGTTGATTCAATCACAATTGCCACAGTAAAGGGAAACCCTGATAGTGTTAACAGGGAAAACTCTAGAACTGTGGTCACCCAACTTTTCTGAGTCAAGATCACTTTCTGCATCAAAATGCAAGCCGCGATCTACCTCTCAGAATTTTATTTAACATTACTTAAAAAACGTAAGCTTATACATTATTAACCAATTAAAAACAGTACTGTAGCAAGTAAGTATGTGTAGTAAGCTATAGGCCCAATACATTATCACTGCAAATTAGCTGTGCAAAATTGCCCTACTAATGCATTATTGTTCGGGCCATTTTAAGTTTGAGGTAGGCTATATGATCACACCGGTAATAGATCCATAGTTGTATTACTTGTGAGGCACAGCTGAGTGAGCGTACATTTAAATAATGAGCTTTATATTTGTATTTTACTGGGCTGATGGTGCCTGCATCTGATGGTCAGTCTCAGTGGAGGGAGAGAGCAGCAGACTGAGGGTCCGCCTCTCAACATCCCGCCGCTCTCCCTTTCCTCCACTGACACTGGCCAAAAAGGGACAAAGTCTTACAGCTGATGGTGACTCGAGTCACACCGCATGCACAAATGACTGTAGTTACTCCCATGAACAGAGAAACTCAAATAGTCCTCAATATTAAAAAAGGCCCAAAGCCACTAATAATAACAACAATGCAAGCCTAGAGATACACTTTCCTACTCATTCATTACTGCTGCAGTGTTTGTTGTAGTGCTGAGTGGAGATAGGAAGAACGTGCATTTTATGGCTTATAAAAGTATTGAATACAAAGTGTTGACAGTGATGAGTAAGAACTTAAACATGAGCTCTTTCATAAGAACAGCATCTCTTTGCTGTATTTGTTGACAGCCTCTCTCTAGTCATGTTTTTAACCGTTTTAAAATCTCACAGTATCAATTTCGCTGTAGCTTTCTTTTATGCCTGCTACGTTACTGCAGACACGGTAATCTGAGCCATCAGATTGGCCAGCGGTAGGCCTATAGTGCACTTGATTTGCTCTCTGGGCCCTCAGGGAAGGTACCTTCAGATGCATGAAATGGTTCAAAATGGCAACAGTTCGCCTACCCGATGCGCAAGGCAGCTGAATTGGGTGCACCTACCATCAACAGCCCGAGACAAATTTAAAAAATAGGAACACAAGGCTTTATTGTTGAGTTTATTACGGAAATGATTGATTAGGAATGTCTTGGAGATCGACCGGTTTGTGACTACTGCTCTAGAAAGTTGAGTGAAGGGGCAGCCTCTGGGCTACTGCGCGTGTGAGCAGTTTAGAGGGAACATTTGGCACAACTCAATATTAGTAAGGTGTACCTAATGTTTGGTATACTCAGTCTATATCTGATCATAAATATACACTATAATCCAGGGAGAGGGTGAGACCCTGGTAATCACAACATATACAATCAATGGCTTTATCTACAACTCTAAATCCAGGAATGGGTTCAGAGGATTTATACAAGGCTTCAACCAACTAACAAATGAATGTTTCGGTGACCTGCAGGACTTCACCATGACCCTGTATCTGAGGCACTACTGGAAAGATGAGAGGCTGTCCTTTCCCAGCACAACCAATAAGAGCATGACCTTTGACGGGCGCCTGGTCAAGAAGATCTGGGTGCCTGATGTGTTCTTCGTCCACTCCAAGAGGTCGTTCATTCATGACACCACCACTGAGAACATCATGCTCAGGGTGTTCCCAGACGGACACGTGCTCTACAGCCTCAGGTGAGGAAACTGGAAGCAGCAGCTTCGTTTTGTGTCATTTCGACGATGACAGCGCAGAACTAAGTTGATCCACATTTTCCCAGCACATATTTACCCATCTCATAGAATCATACTTAACTACGAGGATGTAGCATGTTGACATTTTTGTGTTTTCGTCGTCGTGGATATAAAGATGTTGTGTTTGAATCCCAAGGGTGACGGTTACTGCTGCCTGTAACATGGACTTCAGTCGTTTCCCTCTGGATTCACAGACCTGCACCTTAGAGCTGGAGAGCTGTAAGTAGTGGTACTCTGACTGTCTCACAATGTGTTTGGTGGGATTTGGTGTGGCGGTACAGTACATTAGGCAGATTTCAATTAGAAATCCATTTCTGTTGTCTCCAGATGCTTACACGGACGAGGACCTCATGCTGTACTGGAAGAGTGGGGATGAGTCCCTGAGCACGGATGACAGAATCTCTCTGTCTCAGTTCCTCATCCAGAAGTTTCACACTACCTCCAGACTGGCTTTCTACAGCAGCACAGGTAGAACCACAAATAATCTCTGAGGGACGGATAAGAAAATGTATTGTAGAAAAATAACACATTCTGTGTACAAATGATGACTGGATGTTGCAGCATTTACTTCTCAAGAAGTCAACATTTATTTGAATAACAAAATTGAAGTATATTATCTAACTGTTTGTACGGATATTTGTTTGTGACAATTTCACTGAATCCAAATACAGTCCATTGTTGTACAAATACATTTTTAAGTTCTTCAGAGAAGCAAAACCCATTTTCAGACTTTTGGTGATATCTCACGTGTCTTTCCCTTCTCCTCTCTAGGCTGGTACAACCGTCTGTACATCAACTTCACCCTGCGACGCCACATCTTCTTCTTCCTGCTCCAGACCTACTTCCCTGCGACTCTGATGGTCATGTTGTCCTGGGTGTCGTTTTGGATCGACCGCCGGGCCGTACCGGCCAGGGTCTCATTAGGTAAGATACACTCTTCGAAGAAAATATTCTACCTAGAACCTAAAAGGGTTCTTCAGCTGTCCCTGTGGCGGGGAAACCTTTTTCTAAGAGTGTAGATGGATTGGTTGGTTCATATCTATGAGGATACTTCCTGGAGTCTCGTGTTCACACGGACGTTGTGTGTTGTACTGTGCTCCAGGTATCACCACGGTGCTCACCATGTCCACCATCATCACTGGAGTCAACGCCTCCATGCCCAGGGTTTCCTACATCAAAGCTGTGGACATTTACCTCTGGGTCAGCTTTGTGTTTGTGTTCCTATCGGTGCTGGAATATGCTGCCGTCAACTATCTGACAACGTTGAGGGACGGGAAAGATCGGAAGCTCAAGGAAAAGGCCAGAGAGCAGGTAAGGCTCTTACTATGCTGTACTGCTCTTCTTTATGTCCTTTCAGCATTTTTCCTAGTCTGATCTCTCTTTCTTTCTCTTTGTCCTACAGTCCCTGGGCCTGGCGAGAGAACAGGTAAAGGTCCTCATCATACCACACTGAACTACAAGTCCTTTCATCGTTTTTCCTACTCTGATCTCTCGTTCTCTCTCTCACCCACCTGTCTCCCTCCCTCCCTCCATATCTCTCTCTCTCTCTCCGCCCTACAGTCGCTCCCCTGCACATGTGGCATGTCCCACACCGGGACCATGATGGCGGACGGGACCTACAGCGAGTCCGACACCAACAGTCTAGCCGGGTACACCAGGGCCCCTGCTCCTGAGGACCCCCCGGAGAAGCAGGAACGCATCGTGGTGCACATCTCCTTGGACAACGAGTCCGCGGCGGCAACCAAGAAGAAGACGGGCTTCCGCAGCTTCAGTTTCATGCAGAACACCCACGCCATTGACACCTACTCCCGCATGATCTTTCCTGGATCCTACATCATTTTCAACCTCATCTACTGGTCTGTGTACTGCTGAGGCTCTCCCGGACAGCCTTGTTAGAGTCAGCAGAGAGACAATCTATTGATGTTGCTGTACCAGATGAAACAGGACCGTTATTTAACTCTGACCGACAAAACTGATTGACTCAAAGTGGTAATGACCTCCATAATGCACATTGAGGTGATGGAGTTCTTATAACACCTGTGCTCACCAGCAGCACTCACAAAAGGTTTTCACAGATCTCTAGATGGATAACACCATTCTATCCTCACCATCAGCTACAACCATGTTACTACTTGACTCAACTGTACAGCTTTCCTTTGTATGCTATATAAACTATTTACGCAACCATGCAGGTCCAAGCACAAACTATGATGAATTTTATACTCATGGCACTGTCAAAGCAGGAAAACTGTGTCTGTATTACTGACAGTGTACGTACTTCTAAAAAATGGACTAAGTGTTGCCCAAGCTTGCCTCCTTAAGCAGAAAACAGAAAGCTTGATCCATAATGTGAGGGTTTGACCTCTTAAAATCGACTATGTTGATTTGGCAAGCATCAGTTGCTCATGAGCAAATTGAAACACAGCCACAGACTCTATGTCTTCTAGGAATGCACCAAGTGTTATTCTTTTTAACAACCACACAAAAATCTAAATCTACATTTATACAAGCTGGCAGATTTTCACTTAGATTACAGTATTTCAGTATTTATTTAATTATTTATTAATGATCTATTTATTCAATTATTTATTCATTTTAGGCCTATCAATTTACTTACATAATAACTGTTTAGTGCACTAATATGCCATTATACCTTAAGTTGTTAAAAACAATGCATGGGGCTTAATAGTTTTTTTCATGGTTGGCCACAGAAATTGTGAGGGTGGGTATCATTAATGAATGCTTATGTGAACTATCATTCAGCTTGTTTCAGGAACTCAATGTTATCCACCAATTAAATAGTTGTTTCTGTTTGTATATTACTCAGAAGGGGGTTTTCAAGACTTATAAACCTTTATCAGCGATGTAATGAACTTGAACAGCCTTAAGTGAACTGGTTTCACGGCGAAATCTTTTGTGTTTGTTTGTTTGATTGACTGTTTGGATAACAAGTGACTGCATATTGCTTTTTATATCCAGTATTATATCCAACCAGTATATTAGTACACATGGTATTGTATGTAGTATGTAGATAGCCACAAGCATGAGCTGGATTTACTAGGCATCCATATTGCCACTAGATATGTCAGCCTGTTGGACAAATGCTCAACCAATGCAAATCACCTCATACAGATGCTTGTCCACAAGCTTGCGCAACTACTGTAGACTGATTATTGACGCGTCAAAACATTTAGAATGTATGCTTTTTTTGGAGCAGATTTCTAAATAAAAGGCTTTAAGCTAAAAGCATGTTTGCAGTCAATGTGTTTGAGCATGAGTCGTGACCATACATATTTTGAATGGCCTGTTCTCAATCGAAAGAAAAGTCTGTAACCGTTATCTTTCAATTGCTGGAGGCAGGGTTGCAAAGTTCCAGTAACTCAAAATTCCCAAATTCTTTCAAAAAAATCCCCAGTTGGAAGATTCCCTGATAAGCAGGAAATATGAAAAATTCTCCAACCAGGATTTCGGGAAAACCTGTGAATTTTGGGAAAGCTGCTGGACTTTTGCAACCCTAGCTGGATTATGTCATTGTTTCCTTATGGATGAGGCAACATTACTAAGGACTATGAGATAAGATGACTGGAAATACAGCATTCACTTTTAAGACTAATGTGTTTCTGAGACAATCTTGCCATGTGATGTACATCTGTCTGTCTGTAATCCAGATTGTAGAGAGCATTCATAGCACATTTAATCCCCAAACAAACAAATCAAATTAAATTAGCCTCAGTGAGAATGTCTAAGCTGCCCCCACCTACACAGCCGCTATATGTGTCTCTACACTGAGTGTACAAAACATTAGGAACACCTTCCTAATATTGAGTTGCACCCCCCCTCCCCTCCTTGTCTCCAATGCTTCTCAAATTGGCTGGATGTCCTTTGGGTGGTGGCCCATTCTTGATACACACGGGAAACTGTTGAGCCTGAAAAACCCAGCAGCGTTGCAGTTCTTGACAGACTCAAACCGGTGCTCCTGGCACCTACTACCATACCCCATTCAAAGGCACTTAAATATTTTGTCTTTCCAATTCACCCTCTGAATGCCACACATACACAATCCATGTGGGATCATAGCTTTCACCTGGTCAGTCTGTCATGGAAAGTTCCTAATGTTTTGTACAGTCAGTGTATATTACAACATAACATTGTAACATAATGGAGCTACAGTACAGTTGCCTATTGCCTACATATCCCTTTCAGCAGGGTATGCCTGATATAGCATTGACCAATCAAGTGAGGCCTAGTGGTTGACCTACTGAACATCATAGATGTCATGTGATATGGCAAACTCATTCTGTCACGTCCTGACCTTAGTTCCTTTTGTATGTCTCTATTTTAGGTTGGTCAGGGCGTGAGTTGGGGTGGGCATTCTATGTTTTGTTCTTGGGTTTATATTTCTATGTGTTTGGACTGGTATGGTTCCCAATCAGAGGCAGCTGTCAATCGTTGTCTCTGATTGAGAACCATACTTAGGTAGCCGGATTTCCCACTCTTGTTTGTGGGTGGTTATTTTCCGTTTCAGTGTTTTCACCATACGGGACTGTTTCGGTTTTCCTTTATTCGCTTGTTTTCTGTGTTCAGTGTAATAAATATGACGAACACTTACCACACTGCACATTGGTCCGATATTTCCTACTCCTCCTCAGGCGAAGAAGAGATTCGTTACACATTCAGCAGAAAAATGACATCACTGTCATTGATCCACAGCACAGTTTGATCCTTTGTCCTCTGTCTGCAGAGAAACAACTGCTGTTTCTGGTTAACTGGCATTTATGCAAATATGCTAAACCCTGTTATGTTACAGTGATGCCTGTTACATGGTGTAATCTGTCTACAAATGTTGTCTATTGTTGACTCATCAGATGACCACTGTCTGTGGTCCTCAGTAAACCAGTAACAGAGGGTGAGGGGGCTTGGATGCCCATTTGTAGTGAGGATTGGATGCCCATTTGTAGTGAGGATTGGCAATCCAATCCTCACTACAAATACACCCTAATACAGGGCTTAAGTATCATGATTAGACAACTCTTTGTGTGTGTGTTGGTTCTATCCTTGTGAGGACCTGAAATCCCCAAAAGTCACTACAAGGATAGTCCCTATGAGGACAAAGGCTACTTTAAACTTAGGAGTGAGGTTTAGGGTTACAATTATGGTTAGGGTAAGTGGTTAGTTTTAGGAGTTAGGTTTCGGTTATTGGTTAAGGTTAGGGTAAGGGTTAGAATTAGGGTTAAAGTTAGGTTTAGGGTAAATAGAATTTTGAGTGGAAATACATTGTAGGTCCTCACGAGGATAGAAGAACATAATGCGTGTGTGTGTGCGGAATTTGTGTTGAAAAAAATTGCAAACACAAATTCCCTTTACAGATTAATGATAAGATCTATGTTGATTTGTTCAATAGCTAAATTGATACTCAGAACCATTATGTGGGTTTGGAATTCAGTAGGGGATTTTACCGTTAATTGCTTTGTTAATTCCATTGTTTACCCAAGTTACCAAAGTTGATGAAATCAGCTTGAAGTATAATAGAATATATTATAAGTATAACATAATTCATATTCATACAGTATATTGTAAAAAATATTTTAACAAGCATCTACAGTAAATATTATACTATTGTATTGTGCCATGCTCATTGTTATATTCAACAGAACCATCATCATCAGTTGACAATTGGTTAGTGCAGATTCATTTCTAATGAAGAGAGATTAAGAAAAAAAAAGAACTATGTAATGTCATGCGGTTGGCTTTGCATCAAGTGCTGCAATCTTCCGCCCACCAAATCCAGATGAATTACGTGTGGGGAGAAGTGATTGGGGAGGTGGGAGAAAAT
The DNA here is from genome assembly GCF_018296145.1 of Oncorhynchus tshawytscha. Taxonomy (NCBI): domain Eukaryota; kingdom Metazoa; phylum Chordata; class Actinopteri; order Salmoniformes; family Salmonidae; genus Oncorhynchus; species Oncorhynchus tshawytscha. The sequence continues at coordinate 11,901,111 of NC_056446.1, read as the reverse complement.
CTGTCAGTTCAAACAAAATTAAACTGCCACACATGCTATGAAAGAACTGCAACACCATTCTAAATGATTTATGTCATGGGAGACATATTGGATTACCTCTGTGATAGCTGATGTGTTGAGCTTTCTGAAGCTATGGCTACTTTGGTGATACACATTGGTAGCAGTAGATAGGGTGAGTTTCCCCCATGTGCAAATCACTTTAAGCATCTGTAAAAGCATTTTATAATTCCAATCAATTGTTCATTGCATTTAAAAAAAAATCCTTATTAAATTAGATATATACAGTATCTCATAAAAGAAGACCTTGCCATCAGGTACTTTTCTATCTGGTAGGTATTTCTGTAAGAGAAATTTACACTCTAAAACTTGTTTTAGACCATGCCGCCCTCTATTGGTTGAAAGGTGTGCAATAGAATGTTTGTTCAAATGAAATCCAAGTAAATGTGTACCCTGTAGTCTTGTGTGTGCCAAGGCTCTGGAACAGCAGGTGGTGGTGCTATAACACTATGCATTGCACTTGTAGTGCACACTGCTGTCATTGAGAACTACTGCATTTTACATCCTGATATCTTGAATACCGGGTTAGGGGTAGGGTTGAAACGGGATGTGGACATTAATCTAGGGGTTAGGGTAAGGGTTTTAGTTGAGTCTGGTTTAGTGTTGAACCGGGATGTGGACAGCTAGGGTTAGGGTGAAGGTTAGGGTTGTGGTTGAGGGTTAGAGTTAACCCCAACCTTGGCTCCAGCTCCAATCTTAACCCTAACCCTAGCTTCATGTCCACATCCCAGTTCAACTCTAACCCTAGCTTTAACCCGAGTATCCTGTTTAATAAAAAACACAAACATGGGTTAGGGTTGAATTTTACATAATTTGTAGCCTATGTAATCTGAGGCAGATTAACTTCCATTTGAATGCCACATACAGTAATAGGACAGCTCATATCATGACACCATGTGCATCAGAGAACATGAAGTTAGTAACTTACAAATCTTTTCTGCAGAGAAATATTGGCTTTGCCCTGTGGTGCTGCCCTAAACCATAAAAAAAATGTCTACATCCCTTTTACTATGTGTGGTGCTGACAGCCAATCCCTAAATTGTGTTGATGCGCCCTTGTGACTCTGCCTGGCCTGAACAGATGCTGCTTTTTAGTATGTTAATCTCAGATTTCAGTTTGGCACATAATAGTATTACGCTCCCTGTGTTTTAGCCTATTCAGACACTTCCAGGTTCTGTCCTGATCCTGTTTGCAGGTCGGGATAGTCTAATGATACAGTAGTATCAGGAGTATACTTATAGTACTATCAGGAGTACACAATGAGCACAGGAGTGCAGGTGCATACTGCTACTCCTCCATAAGGAGTATAGGAATATACTGCTAATCTTCCTTAAGGAATACAGGAGTACAAGAGGGGGAATAGGCTTTGTCATGCCCTCTGCACAACTGTCTTGGTGTGTTTGGACCATGGTAGTTTGTTGGTGATGTGGACACCAAGGAACTTGATGCTCTCAACCTGCTCCACTACAGTCGGTGAGAATGGGGGGCTGCTCGGTCCTCCTTTTCCTGTCATCCACAATCATCTTCTTTGTCTTGATCATGTTGAGGGAGAGGTTGTTGTCCTGGCACCACACGGCCAGGTCTCTGACCTCCTCGATGTCTCATTGTTGTCGGTGATCAGGCCAACCACTGTTGTGTCATCTGCAAACTTAATGATGGTGTTGGAGTTGTGCCTGGCCATGCAGTCATGAGTCAACAGGGAGTTCAGGAGAGGACTGTGCACGCACTCCTGAGGGCCCCCGTGTTGAGGATCAGCGTGTCTGTAGTCAATGAACAGCGTTCTCACATAGGTGTTCCTTTTGTCCAGATGGGAAAGGGCAGTGTGGAGTGCAATAGAGATCTGTGGATCTGTTGGGGCGGTAAGCAAATTGGACTCAGTCAGGGACAGGTTGAAAATGTCAGTGAAGACACTTGCCAGTTGGTCAGTGCATGCTCGGAGTACACGTCCTGGTAATCCGTCTGGTCCTGCGGCCTTGTGAATGTTGACCTGTTTGAAGGTCTTACTTAGATCTGGTACAGAGAGCGTGATCACACAGTCGTCCGGAACAGCTGGTGCTCTCATGCATGTTTCAGTGTTACTTGCCTCGAAGCGAGCATAGGAGTAATTTACCTTGTCTGGTAGGCTCGTGTCACTGGGCAGCTCGTGGCTGTGCTTCCCTTTGTAGTCTGTAATAGTTTGCAAGCCCTGCCACATCCGACGAGCGCCGGAGCCGGTGTAGTACGATTAAAGCTTGGTCCTGTATTGACGCTTTGCCTGCTTGATGGTTCGTCGGCGGGCATAGCGGGCATCCTGTTCCCAAGAAAGCTAAGGTAACTGAGCTAAACGACTACCGCCCCGTAGCACTCACATCCGTCATCATGAAGTGCTTTGAGAGACTAGTCAAGGACCATATCACCTCCACCCTACCTGACACCCTTGACCCACTCCAATTTGCTTACCGCCCAAATAGGTCCACAGACGATGCAATCTCAACCACACTGCACACTGCCCTAACCCATCTGGACAAGAGGAATACCTATGTGAGAATGCTGTTCATCGACTACAGCTCGGCATTCAACACCATAGTACCCTCCAAGCTCGTCATCAAGCTCGAGACCCTGGGTCTCGACCCCGCCCTGTGCAACTGGGTACTGGACTTCCTGACGGGCCGCCCCCAGGTGGTGAGGGTAGGCAACAACATCTCCTCCCCGCTGATCCTCAACACTGGGGCCCCACAAGGGTGCGTTCTGAGCCCTCTCCTGTACTCCCTGTTCACCCACGACTGCGTGGCCATGCACGCCTCCAACTCAATCATCAAGTTTGCGGACGACACAACAGTGATAGGCTTGATTACCAACAACGACGAGACGGCCTACAGGGAGGAGGTGAGGGCCCTCGGAGTGTGGTGTCAGGAAAATAACCTCACACTCAACGTCAACAAAACTAAGGAGATGATTGTGGACTTCAGGAAACAGCAGAGGGAACACCCCCATCCACATCGATGGAACAGTAGTGGAGAGGGTAGCAAGTTTTAAGTTCCTCGGCATACACATCACAGACAAACTGAATTGGTCCACTCACACAGACAGCATCGTGAGGAAGGCGCAGCAGCGCCTCTTCAACCTCAGGAGGCTGAAGAAATTTGGCTTGTCACCAAAAGCACTCACAAACTTCTACAGATGCACAATCGAGAGCATCCTGGCGGGCTGTATCACCGCCTGGTATGGCAACTGCACCGCCCTCAACCGTAAGGCTCTCCAGAGGGTAGTGAGGTCTGCACAACGCATCACCGGGGGCAAACTACCTGCCCTCCAGGACACCTACACCACCCGATGTTACAGGAAGGCCACAAAGATCATCAAGGACATCAACCACCCGAGCCACTGCCTGTTCACCCCGCTGCCATCCAGAAGGCGAGGTCAGTACAGGTGCATCAAAGCTGGGACCGAGAGACTGAAAAACAGCTTCTATCTCAAGGCCATCAGACTGTTAAACAGCCACCACTAACATTGAGTGGCTACTGCCAACACACTGTCAATGACACTGACTCTACTCCAGCCACTTTAATCATGGGAATTGATGGGAAATGATGTAAATATATCACTAGCCACTTTAAACAATGCTACCTTATATAATGTTACTTACCCTACATTGTTCATCTCATATGCATACGTTGATACTGTACTCTATATCATCGACTGCATCCTTATGTAATACATGTATCACTAGCCACTTAACTATGCCACTTGGTTTACATACTTATCTCATATGTATATATTGTACTCGATATCATCTACTGTATCTTGCCTATGCTGCTCTGTACCATCACTCATTCATATATCCCTATGTACATATTCTTTATCCCCTTACACTGTGTATGACAGTAGTTTTTTTTGGAATTGTTAATTAGATTACTTGCTCGTTATTACTGCATTGTCGGAACTAGAAGCACAAGCATTTCGCTACACTCGCATTAACATCTGCTAACCATGTGTATGTGACAAATAAAATTTGATTTGATTTGATTTGATTTGATTTGATTTCTTATAAGCTTCCGGGTTAGAGGTCCCGCTCCTTGAAAGCGGCAGCTCTACCTTTTAGCTCAGTGCAGATGTTGCCTGTAATCCATGGCTTCTGGTTGGGGTATGTATGTACAGTCACTGTGGGGACGACATCATCGATGCACATTGATGAAGCCAATGCCATTGGAGGAATCACGGAACATATTCCAGTCTGTGTTTGCAAAACAGTCCTGTAGCTTACTTAGTACCTGCTTCTTCTGACCACTTTTTTATTGGCAGTCACTGGTACTTCCTGCTTTAGTTTTTGCTTGTAAACAGGAATCAGGAGGATAGAATTGTGGTCATATTTTCTAAATGGAGGGCGAGAGAGAACTTTGTATGCGTCTCTGTGTGCGGAGTAAAGGTGTTCTAGAGTTTTTTTCCCCTCTGGTTGCACATTTAACATGCTGGTAGAAATTAGGTTAAATGGATTTAAGTTTCCCTGCATTAATTAAAGTCCCCGGCCACTAGGAGCGTTGCCTCTGGATGAGCGTTTTCCTGTTTGCTTATGGCCGTATACAGCTCATTGAGTGAGGTCTTTGTGCCAGCATCGGTTTGTGTTGGTAAATAAACAGCTACGAAGAATATAGTTGAAAACTCTCCTGGCAAATAATGTGTTCTACAGAGTATCATGAGATACTCTACCTCAGGCAAGCAAAACCTTGAGGAATCCTTTGATTTCGTGCACCAACTTTTGTTTTTCAAATACACATAGACTGTCACCCCTTGTCTCACAGTGGCTTGCGAAAGTATTCACCCCCTTGGCATTTTCCCTATTTTGTTGCCTTACAACCTAGAATTAAAATGGATTCTTGGGGGGTTTGTTTCATTTGATTTACACAACATGCCTAATACTTTGAAGATGCTAAATATAAGACCAAAAATGGAAAACTTGAGCGTGCATAAGTATTCACCCCCCCCCCCAAAGTCAATACTTTGTAGAGTCACCTTTTGCAGTACTTACAGCTGCAAGTCTCTTTGGGTATGTCTCTATAAGCTTGGCACATCTAGCCACTGGGATTTTTGCCCATTCTTCAAGGCAAAACTGCTCCAGCTCCTTCAAGTTGGATGGGTTCCGCTGGTGTACAACAATCTTTAAGTCATACCACAGATTCTCAATTGGATTGAGGTCTGGGCTTTGACTAGGTCATTCCAAGGCATTTAAATGTTTCCCCTTAAACCACTCGAGTGTTGCATTAGCAGTATGCTTAGGGTCATTGTCCTGCTGGAAGGTGACCCTCCATCCCAGTCTCAAATCTCTGGAAGACTGAATCAGGTTTCCCTCAAGGATTTCCCTGTATGTAGCGCTATCCATCATTCCTTCAATTCTGACCAGTTTCTCAGTCCCTGCCGATGAAAAACATCCCCACAGCTTGGGGGGATGAGAGGTAATGGGTTTGCGCCAGACATAGCGTTTTCCTTGAAGGCCAAAAAGCTAAATTTTAGTCTAATCTGACCAGAGTACCTTCTTCCATATGTTTGGGGAGTCTCTTATTGTTTTAATTCCACTTCACTAATTTGGACTATTTTGTGTATGTCCATTACATGAAATCCAGATAAAAAATCCATTTAAATTACAGGTTGTAATGCAACAAAATAGGAAAAACGGCAAGGGGTGTGAATACTTTTACGAGGCGCCTGTTCTATCCTGCCGAAAGCGTAAAACCCGCCAGCTGTATGTTATTCATGTCGTCGTTCAGCCACGACTCGGTGAAACATAAGATATTACAGTTTTTAATGGTAGGATATACATGCTCGTAGCTCATCTATTTTATTATCCAATGATTGTACTTTGGCCAATAGGACCTATGGTAAACTCGCCGTCATATCCTTACAAGGCACCCAGATCTACTTCCCCGATTTCTCCCTCTCTTTCTCCTGCGAAAGACAGGGATGAGGGCCTTGTCGGGTGTCTGGAATAAATCCTTTGCGTCTAACTCGTTAAAGAAAAAGTATTATTCCCGTACGGGGTGAGTAATCGCTGTCCTGATATCTAGAAGCTCTTTTCGGTCGTAAGAGATGGTGGCAGAAACATTATGTACAAAATAAGTTACAAATAACACAAAAAAAACATACATAATAGCACAATTGGGTAGGGGACCGTAAAACGGCAGCCATCTCCTCCGGCGCCATTATTGCTCCTCCAGCGACAATTGACTCCCAAACAATTTATGAGTTGAAATTCGAATTTAATTGGCCACACCTCCCAGGATGTAGAATTTGAATTTGAGTTTGAGAGATAGGAAGTAGAATTGAATTCAGTGCAATTCAATGAAATTCAACTCCGTCATAGAACATGAGAGTTTCATTGAATCTGACACTTCCAGATACCAAACAATATATGACTTTTGTCTGGAAACAATGTTCATATTATTTTAACCTTAGTGCTTAGAATAGCCTTACTACATGACCAAAAGTATGTGGACACCTGCTCATCAAGCATCTCAATCCAAAATCATGGACATTAATATGGAGTTGGTCCCCCTTGTATTTTTTTTTAACAGCCTCCACTCTTAGAATGCTTTCCAGTAGATGTTGGAACATTGCTGTGGGGACTCAGCCAAAACAGCATTAGTGAGGTTGGGCACTGATGTTGGGCAATTAGGCCTGGCCTGTAGTCGGCATTCCAATTAATCCCAAAGGTGTTCGATGGTGTTGAAGTCAGGGCTCTGTGCAGGCCAGTCAAGTTCTTCCACACCAATCTCAACAAACCATTTCTGTATGGACTTCGCTTTGTGCATGGGGGGATTGTCATGCTGAAACAGGAAAGGGCCTTCCCCAAACTGTTGCCACATAGTAGGAAGCACTGAATTGCCTAGACTGTCACTGTATGCTGTAGCGTTAAGATTTCCTTTCACTGGAGCTAAGGGGCCTAGCCCGAACCATGAAACACAGCCCCAGACCATTATTCCTCATCCACCAAACTTTACAGTTGGAGCTATACAGTCGGGCAGGTAACGTTCTCCTGGCGTCTGCTAAATCCAGATTCTTCCATCGGACTGCCAGATGGTGAAGCGTGATTCATACCTCCAGAGAATGTATTTCCACTGCTCCAGAGTCCAATGGCGGCGAGCTTTACACCACTCCAGCCGATGCTTGGCATTGCACATGGTGATCTTAGGCTTATGTGCGACTGCTTGGCCATGTAAACCCATTTCATGACGCGACCGACGAAAAGTTATTGTGCTGACGTTGCTTCCTGAGGCAGTTTGGAACTCGTAGTTAGTGTTGCAACCCGAGGACAGGGGATTTTTACGCGCTACGCGTTTCAGCCTTCGGCGGTCCCTTTCTGTGGGCTTGTGTGGCCTATCACTTTGCAGCTGAACCTTTTTGCTCTTAAACGTTTCCACTTCACAATAACAGCACTTGAAGATGACCGGGCAGCTCTAGCAGGGCAGAAATTTGATGAACTGGTAGCAGGTAGCATCCCACGTTAAAAGTCACTGAGCTTTTCAGTAAGGCCATTCATCTGCCAATGTTTGTCTATGGAGATTGAATGACTGTGTGCTCAATTTTATACATCTGTCAGCGACGGTGTGGTTGAAATGGCTTTATTCACTAATTTAAAGTTGTGTCCACATACTTTTTTATATATAGTGTATTTCCACCAACCATTTAGTTTGTTTGGATTATTTTTGAAGGCTTTAGGGTCAACATGAGGGTTAAATCAATGTAGTCTAGAAAATGTAGTATTTTCCCCATATTTAAAATATAAGTGATTAATGAAATACAATAATTTACAATATTCACATACAGTTTTTGTTTTCCTTGATCATTCATTTTAAGAGTTTGTCAGCAAAATCTATTGTTTCATCAATATTTTATGTGCATGTAGCCTATATAACGACATGTTATTTACAGGATGTATATTTGTATAGACTACGCCTAATATACACTAAACAAAAATACAAAACGCAACATGTAAAGTGTTGATCCCATGTTTCATGAGCTGAAATAAAAGATCCCAGAAATGTTCCATGTGCAAAAAAAGCTTATTTCTCTCAATTTCTTTTTGTCACACCCTGATCTGTTTCTACTGTCTTTGTGATTGTCTCCACCCCCCTCCAGGTGTCACCCATCTTCCTCATTATCCCTTGTGTATTTATACCTGTGTTTTCTGTCAGTCTGTGCCAGTTTGTCTTGTTTGTTCAAGGCTACCGGTGGTTTGTCTCAGAGCCTGGGTTCACCCAGTCTTTCTTTTTCCTCTCCCTCCTGGTTTTGACCCTTGCTGGTACTGTCTCTTAGCCTGCCTGCCTGACCACTCTGCCTGAGCCTGCCTGCCTGCTGTCCTGTACCTTTGCCCAACCTCTAGATTACCGACCTGAGCCTGCCTGCTGTCCTGTACCTTCCCCCCACTTCTCTGGACTATTTACCCCTGCCTGCCTTGACCTGTCTATTTGCCTGCCTGATTATTAAACTATTGGTTATCCGACATGGGTCTTACCTTCATAGCTGATACAAATTTGTTTACATGTTAGTGAGCATTTCTCCCTTGCCAAGACAATCTATCCGCCTGACAGGTATGGCGTATCAAGAGGCTGATTAAACAGCATGATCGTTATACAAGTGCGCCTTGTGCTTGGGACAATAAAAGGCCACTGTAAAATGCCCAGTTTTGTCACACAACACAATGCCACAGATGTCTCAAGTTTTGAGGGAGCGTGCAATTGGCATGCTGACTGCAGGAATGTACACCACAGCTGTTGGCAGATAACTGAACATTAATTACTCTACCACAAGCCACCTCTAACGTCGTTTTAGTGAATTTGGCAGTACGTCCAGTAGTGACGGTGAGGTTATGGTATGGGCAAGCATAAACTATGGACAATGAACACAATTGCATTTTATCAATGCAAATTTGAATGGGAAGATACCTTGACGAGATCCTGAGACCCATTGTCGTGCCATTCATCCGCCGCCATTACCTCATATTACAGCATGATAATGCACAGCCCCATGTAGCAAGGATCTTATAGGATCAATTCTTGGATCCCAGTTCTTCCATGGTCTGCATACTCATACTCACCAGACATGTCACCCACTGAGCATGTTTGTGATGCTCTGGGATCAAAGTGTTCGACCACGTGTTCCAGTTCCCGCCACTATCCAGCAACATTCAACACATTCAATTGAACAACATTCCACGGGCCACAATCAACAGCCTGATCAACTCTATTGCGAAGTAGATGTGTCGCGTTGCATGAGGCAAATGGTGGTAACACCAGATACTGACTGGTTTTCTGATCCACGCCCCTACACTACCTTCTTAAGGTATCTGTGACAACAGAGGCATATCTGTATTCCCAGTCATGTGAAATCCATAGACTAGGGCCTAATGCATTTATTTCATTTGACTGATTTCCTTGTACGAACTGTTTATATTTTTGTTCAGTATAGAATAGAAGAGGCATTTGAATTTAATTGAATCCAATTATATTTCCTTTAATTCGAATTGCAATTCTGTGTCCTGTTGAATTGAAATCTTTGAGCCATTCTCAATAAAATTCTGAATTGAGCACAACCCTGCTATCAATATGGTATTGTGAAAACATTGTTTAAAACGACTGTCATAGGATTTACTTTATGAAATGTTTTACTGTATTTAAAGATGTTTGGCAGAGGGCATGTTAGCCTCGTGTCAGATGTTCTGAGGTATTTCAGCCCACATGATCATTTGAAATAATTCCGCCCTATAATAATATCATATAATGTGCTCAATTACGGATATATGTTAGGCTAGGGACAGAACTGCCTTGTAGCTCACTCTCGCCTTTTAACCAGAGCTAACAGATCTGCTCTTGAGAGCCGGGAAAACCGGACGTTCTGCGCCATGCTCACACACATATACGATGGGGAAAACATCTGAGCCATCTGACGTGGAAGGATTTATAGGTTTAGGCGAAATTGCTTTCCCAACAGTGAGATTAAATACCTCGGATGTTTCAGTGTGAATTTGTGTCTATAGTATTTTTGGCGCGAACGGTACCAGGGATCATGCCTGAGGCACATAAAAAGTTCTCACTGTAGCCTTTATTTTCTGAAAGTAGACTTTTGGACATCTGGGTCCAGAACGCTGTCAGTGTGGACACTATGCCCACGGATGTCCTCCTACTGCTGCTGCTACTTGCCTCGGTGGTTGGCGCATCTGTGAGGTCGGTTGGTCCAAGGGGGCATGTGCTTCAGAACTACAGACAAATCAGGTAGGCTACATGATTGATGTGTTTGAAATGGTCATAGACTAATATCAATCACCACAGGCAGCACTTGATGTGTATTGCAAGATGCTCATGGACATGCATAGGATATGCTAATGAATACTGAGAATTATGCTCTATTGTGAAAGTGTACTTGGCTGCTTCTACCTCTGCTGTGAGTATTATTGGCGGGTACACTTTTGGCAGGTAAGCAGGACAAAAAGCGAGGGAGGACTGCAATCTATTTGTGCTACCACCAGCCACGCTCAAAATGACAATCACTTTTCCTCCCTGCTGTAAGTAGCATCATACCATTTAGATGAGATTTAATATCCTTCAAAACAGAAATTCATCTGAAATTGGTTCATATGCTTCTCTGTAGGGGACCTTACATGTGTGTGTATATATATATATATATATATACACACACACACACACACACACACAAAGGTATGTGGACACCCCTTCAAATTAATGGATTATATAGGGTATATACACTAATGGTCAAAAGTTTTAGAACACCTACTCATTCAAGGGTTTTTCTTTAGTTTTACTATTTTCTACATTGTAGTATAATAGTGAAGACATCAAAACTATTAAATAACACATATGGAATCATGTAGTAACCAAAAAAGTGTTAAATATAAAATATATTTTGATTTGTTTGAGATTCTTCAAATAGCCACCCTTTGCCTTCATGGCAGCTTTGCACACTCTTGGCATTCTCTCAACCAGCTTCACCTGGAATGCTTTTCCAACAGTCCTGAAGGAGTTCCCACATATGCTGAGCACTTGTAGGCTGCTTTTCCTTCACTCTGCGGTCCGACTTCACTGAACACTCCATCACTCTCTTTCTTGGTAAAATAGACCTTACACAGCTTGGAGGTGTGTTGGGTCATTGCCTGTTGAAAAACAAATGATAGTCCCACTAAGCCCAAACCAGATGGGATGGCGTATTGCTGCAGAATGTTGTGGTAGCCATGCTGGGTAAGTGTGCCTTGAATTATGAATAAATCCCAGACAGTGTCACCAGCAAAGCACCCCCACAACATAACACGTCCACCTCCATATTTTACAATGGGAAATACACATTGCGGAGATCATCAGTTCACCCACACCGCGCCTCACAAACACACTGCGGTTGGAACCAAAGATCTCAAATTTGGACTCCAGACCAAAGGACAGATTTCCACCGGTCTAATGTCCATTGCTCGTGTTTCTTGGCCCAAGGAAATCTCTTATTCTTATTGGTGTCCTTTAGTAGTGGTTTCTTTGCAGCAATTCAATCATAAAGGCCTGATTCATGCAATTTCCTCTGAACAGTTGATGTTGAGATGTGTCTGTTACTTGAACTCTGTGAAGCATTTATTTGGGCTGCAATTTCTGAGGCTGGTAACTCTAATGAACTTATCCTCTGCAACAGAGGTAACTGGGTCTTGCATTCCTGTGGCGGTCCTCATGAGAGTCAGTTTCATCATGGCGCTTGATGGTTTTTGTGACTGCACTTGAAGAAACTTTCAAAGTTCTTGACATTTTCCTTATTGACTTCATGTTTTAAGTAATGATGGTCTGCCATTTCTCTTTGCTTATTTGAGCTGTTCTTGCCATAAAATGGACTTGGTCTTTTACCAAATAGGGCTATCTTCTGTATACCCCTCCTACCTTGTCAGAACACAAGTAATTGGCTCAAACGCATTAAGACAGAAATAAATTCCACAAATGAACTTTTAAGAAGGCTCACCTGTTAATTGAAATGTATTCCAGGTGACTACCTCATGACGCTGGCTGAGAGAATACCAAGAGTGTGCAAAGCTGTCATCAAGGCAAAGGGTGGCTATTTGAAGAATCTCAAATATAAAATATATTTAGATTTGTTTAACACTTTTTTGGTTACAACATGATTCCATATGTGTTATTTCATAGTTTTGATGTCTTCACTATTATTCTACAATGTAGAAAATAGTAAAAAATAAAGAAAAACCCTTGAATGAGTAGATGTTCAAAAACTTTTGACCGGTAGTGTGTATATATATAATGAGGAGGTAATTACTTGAATTAGATGCTGGCATGATGCATTTAGACTATAGCTGGTCACATCCATTGCTATTTGTGGTGAAGCTAGGCCTATATCCACATTCTTAGGTATAGGCTATTATTGTATAGGATATTCGTTTGTTGACCTGAATGAGTAAAGTCATATTTTAAAAGTTTGTGCTAGGACTATTTATGAAAATGTCAGTATTTCACAATTCTGTGTGTATTGAGATGTGTTATTTATGTAGCTGGGATTGGATCCTGATGCCTACTGCATTATAGAGGGTTTTGTTTGGTTGATGCAAGGTGCATGGTTAGAAAAATCACTTAATCAGATTACGTAACCTACATTTATGGTTATTGTTCTGGCTTTGCTACCTGAAGGTTATCCGATTGGAAAGCAAAAGAGCAAAATCTCATTGTAATTAAAAGTGATTTTTAATACACCAATGATGTCACCGTATTGATTTGTTGATTTATAGGCTAGTAATTTGATCCATTTGGGCGACATCTAGTACAGTTTTCCCCAAATTCCAGTCCTCAAGTAATGGCGCATTTCATAAACATCACTGTGGGAAAGTTGAAATGTTAATATGCTTTAGTTTGCTGCCATGTAACTGGTTTCACATTTGTCTTCTGCGATTATAAGTTCAAATAGATCTAAAACAATTTTCATTTTTATTTTGAGAGAGAAAAATGACCTATTTACCTGATTTGCTTGATATTAATAGTTAACAATTAATACTTAATAAATAGTAAGACATTTCTGTTCTATTAATGCTGTGTTTCTGTAGAGGGATGGTTTCCACTCTAGCTTCCTGCAGTTAGCCTGGGCATATGTTCAAGGAAATGGGTTTTGCTAGCGATAGCTTGAGCTGACAATGACTTGTTCTCAACTAGCCTACCTGGTTAAATAATGGTGAAATAAAAAAATACTTGTAGTGTATTTGAGGTTTAAAAATGTTTCAAAGGTGTGTAATTTCCACTTTGAAATCTCAGACTCTATTTTCTCTTACGACAAATGTATCAACCACTACAAAAATGTCCATTAATTGTACCCCCAACAGCACACCCCCAACAGCACACACTTGTCTGGGGATACAACAAAAATGTGTGCTGTTGGGGGTACAATTAATGGACATTTTTGTAGTGGTTTATACATTTGTCGTAAGAGAAAATAGAGTGAAATTTCAAAGTGGAAATTACACACCTTTGAAACATTTTTAAACCTCAAACACACTACAAGTTTTTATTTTATTTTTTATTTCACCATTATTTAACCAGGTAGGCTAGTTGAGAACAAGTTCTCATGTACAACCACGACCTGGCCAAGATAAAGCAAAGCAGTGCGACACAAACATTAACACTGTGTTGCACATGGAATAAACAAATATACAGTCAATAATACAATAGAAAAAGTCTATACACAGTGTGTGCAAATGAGGTAGGATAAGGGAGGTAAAGTTTAACATTTCCCTTTCATGTCAACAAGGGAATAGCAGGCCTTTATTTTCTGAAACTGGACTTTTGGACTGATTGCAGTTATCCTGCAACAGGGTGATCAAATTAAGATCCGACATCTGTAGTTCAATGTGGCTGTGCACGAGTATGCCATGCAGTCGCCTATGTGGTGCTTTGAATACAGCTGGCCCCTGTCCAGTCACATCGGAAGGACTGTAGTTAACTTTTCCCTGCAGTGCTTCTTCGCTGCAACCCTCACACCACATCATGTCATGTCTCAGTGCCCTAGGACTAAAGAGACAGCAGGTTTTCTAGTCACATCAGTGACCTTCTGTAGGAATAGATGTTGGTCGCAGCACGTTTAGCCATCAGCATGGCTTTTGCCAAGTGCTTGTCCTGACCAATCACATCACTTCCTTTCCCTGTTCACCTGGCACCTCACACGCAGGACAAACTCCTCATCGTATTGGCCCAATGTATTCAAACTTGTGTGAACAGGCACTGTCTGTGTGTCTTGCGCTGTATTGCACAAATTACACTGCGCAAATGAGGGCCCACAGTCCATTTGGTTATAAAGATTACACTGTACTATGTTTAAATAGCGATGATCTCCTGTAGGCCTTGCGTTGATCCTTAGATATTGCATCAATTCACATTTGATGTGCCAGATGTCTGCTTAGCCACAAATGGATGTTCCGGCCTCACCCTTATCGTGGTGGACCAATCCCTTAGCACAATGGACCGGCAGGGGAACTCATTGAAGAGCATTGCATTACTGACTCAGTCAGCGCCTGCCTAAAACAATCAAATCAACGATACTGTCATGTTATTTAAAATCCCAGAGGCATCTGCTGAGAGAGTTAAGATTACGTTGCTTCCTGAGGCTTATTGAGAAAGAATTTTGCAGATTTGTGTACACCTTCCACCTTTACTTTCCATTACAATACCTAGAGAGGATCATAGTCCAATATTAATCCTCTCTGACCTTGTGAGAAGAATATGGCATTGATTTGTCTGGAACTGTTTATGTGGGTGATGATTCCAGTGGTTTTCTTATTCAAGCAACATGATGTTTGAAGCATTATTTGAGATTTGCAAGTCAAAATAGGAAATGGCTTCGCATATCAGTGTCGGCTTGTTTTTAAGATTTTTAGGTCAACCACCTTTGAGGAGCTTCACTCATGCCTGTCTTATTCCCACCAGAGTTCTTTCTACTGAGGCTTTTCATTTTAAGACCAAGCTTAAGCTGCTTGGAATGTTTATAGCTTTGAGTATATAGGCATTACGAGCCCGATTCAGACATAGGAAATGTACGCCTTTCCTACGCAAGCCTTTCCTATGCACTTCTCAATAGTTGGTATTCAGACTTATCTTGCGCAGGTATGTAACAGGATTTGCAGGCGTGGTGCCCTTGCGCACGCTGAATACACGCTGAATACACGCTGAATAAATGTAATTAAACCACTGAAACCCTCCCACATGCTAGCCATCATATTTTCTCATGGAGTTTTCACTACATTCAGTACGTTTTTTTAGTACATTTATCTAAAGCCATCCCTTTAAATTTGGTGTACCTTTCATCTTCATTTTCTCAACAGACTGACTAGAATATATGGAGAGAACAGGTTCAGAATATTAGGGATCAATGAAAGAAAGCCATGTAAACACACGCATATTCATCTCCTTTTCAGCACCAGTTGGTAGATTTAAAAATACTCTGATCTTGTATATTATTTTGGGTTAGGAACATATTCATGAATAATACAAAAACAGGTTTGGAGAACCTTTACGCCCTAAATATATTGGTGAATCAAAAATACAGTGGTTTGATTCCTCCTGAAAGTTGCAATATTCAATTGTTCAATCTATGAAATATTGGAAGGTGAGGAAAGTGTAAAATAGGGGTTGAACAGTAGTCCTATAGACCTACCCTAATAATCTTTACTATAATCAAGGAAGTGTGATGACAACGGTCAAGTAGTCAGGAACCATGCGCCAGTCTCCAGGTTTAAACTTCTACGTGTGGACTGTGTTCCATAATGATTCAAATAGGCTCCATGTCCCAAATTATTGCACAATGTTATTATACTATTGCTATCGAAAGTGACAGTGGAAAGAAAGGTAAACTAATGATGTAGTGGAATGATGGAAAATGTAAAGAAACTAACACTAAAGTGACAGTTATAAATGTATGTGGGTATAAAAAATGTCTAGAATAAAAAAATATCTAGAACTTAATAGGGTTCTTCAGCTGTCCCAATAGGAGAACCCTTTGAAAACCCCTTTTTGGTTCCAGGTAGAATTATTTTGGTTCCAGAGTGTTCTACATGGAACCCAAAAGAGTTCTACCTGGAACAAAAAAAGTGTTCTACATGGAACCAAAAATTGTTTTCCTATGGGGACAACCGAAGAAACCTTTTGAAACCCTTTTTTCTAAGAGTGTATAAGTGACGGTTGCTACCGAGAGTGGCTAAAAAACAACAACATTTAAACAGTGAAAAGTCCGGGCATATAATTGACACTTTCTAGAAATCCTAAATCAACTCAGTAGATTTGGCACTATACTATCATTTGCACATGGCTATACAGAAGCCTATAGCTTGGATCTCCAAATTTCATCCAGCATTTTATAAACTTCACTGTGGAAAAGTTGATATGCTGTTATGCTTCAGTTGACTGCCATACAACCTGTAGCTGGGGAGACGTAACATAGTAAAAGAAAATTCAGGACACTAAAAGTAGTATGATATGTTATATTTGGTCGGCCTATTGTATGTATTCATTTGTGGATGTCCATCATTCATTTCGCATGATATGTTACGAATTAAAATGTGTATGATATGTTACTACGTGCAATATGTACAATATGTTATGAATTTGCAATACGCATGATATGAATTCCAATTTTTGGTGGGTAATGTTAGCTATGCATTAAGGTTACGTTTTTTTAAACCTTTATTTAACTAGGTAAGTCAGTCAATATCAAATTCATATTTTCAATGACAGCCTAGGAACAGTGGGTTAACTGCCTTGTTCAGGGGCAGAACGACAGATTTTTACCTTGTCAGCTCGGGGATTTGATCTAGCAACCTTTTGGTTGGTGTTGGGATAAAGGGTTAAGGTTAGGGTTAGGGGAAGGGTTAGCTAACATGCTAAGTAGTTACAACGTAGCTCAAATGCTAAAGTTGTCCTTGATGAGATTCGAACACGTATGATAGATGTTCGCGTTATACGTCCACCCAACCTCCTTTCATTTTTGCCTAAAGTAACCTTCTTTCTGTCTTATGTAGCCATACCAAACAAAACATATACTAATTTAAGTGTCTCAGATTTTTGTTTACTATGTTACTTCTAGTCTATGAGACCAGCCTGTGCCATGTGACTGGTTTTACAGTTGTATCCAGCTATCATAAATTACAACTAGAATGTAGCCTATGGAGAAGGCATTCAGGATGGAGATCAATAAAATACAGTCATCAAAACATATGCGTTTCGGAACCCATGCATAGATTTAAAAACACTGATGTTTCACAATATGTAGGTTTAGGGAAGTTTTCATGATCCCTTGGCAATCATGAAGAAATGGGTTGAGAGTCTTTACACACAAAAGAAAAGGAAAAAGGTGGTTTGATTCATTTAGAAAATTGCTACATTCAGTTCTTCAAACCATGGTGATGTTGGAAGATTAGTGTAGATATAATTATGATAGGGAGAATAGTGTACAATACCCTGGTCTATTGCCCGCACTCACCATGGAACTGTGTGATGACACAGTCAAGTTTTGCATCATGCGTCAGGTTCAAACAGCTTGGTGTGTGCTTATTTAATTAGCCAACATGTCATTTTTATTTGACATTAAATATGGTAAACTGTTAGTGATCCTTAGCAACAACCACCGTGACAGCATTTACAGAAGAAGAAGAATGAAACGAAATGTAGACTATACCAACTGAAGGGATCCAACAGTACTACTGACGGACAATATTGAAAGTGGCTAATATTTAACATGATAGAAATAGGAAACAGAGAAAGTCTGGATATATAATTAAAACATTGGAGAGTGACCAACATCAGATTTTCCGCGACTGTTATTGCGTAATGCTTTGCATCATCACATTCACATGTACCCATTTGGCTTGCGTCTCCAAGTTTCATCCCTTGAAGTTAAAAGGCCACACAATTTAAATTCTGCATAATGGCACATTTCATAAACATCACTGTGGGAAAGTCAAAATGTTAATATGCTTTAGTTTGCTGCCATGTAACTGGTTTCACATTTGTCTCCAGCGATTATAAGTTCAAATAGATCTAAAACAATATTCATTTTTATTTTGTGAGAAAAAAATGACCTACTTATCTGATTTGTTTGATATTAATTAACAATTAATACTTAATAAATAGTAAGACATTTCTGTTCTATTAATGCTGTGTTTCTGTAAAGGGATGGATTCCACTCTAACTTCCTGCAGTTAGCCTGGGCATATGTTCAAGGAAATAGGTTTTGCTAGCGATAGCTTGAGCTGACAATGACTTTGTGATAAAAACCTACAGCTGGCATTCCATAGACAATATGTGGTGTGTGTGACCCGAGATAGAGATAGCCTGGAAGAGTTTAGAACAATCTCTCATTGTTTCATCTTCATCCTGGCATCTGGGAAACTAAGCCGGGTTGGGGGTAAAACAAAATCCGTGCAGATAACCAGGAGATGAACCCAAGGTGGCTTATGATGCCAACCAATCAGCATGGGAACGGTGGAACCAGCCCTGTATATGCATTTTAGGTCTCCTATATAAGATCTCTGTTTTTTTTTCATTATCAGTTTAGCTCTCGGCAACACACTCAAGAGTGTGAGGTCGACGGCTTCATTATTGCAATAATTCATCGATATTAAATAAAGATGATAGTTTGAAGAAATGACCGTCTCTCTCAGTATGAACGTCCATGACAATTTCCAATCCCCATATCCAAACAGCTTACTCGTTTACCCCATTTGGGGCGGCAGGGTAGCCTAGTGGTTAGAGCGCTGGACTAGTAACCGAAAGGTTGTAAGTTCGAATCCCCGAGCTGACAAGGTACAAATCTGTCGTTCTGCCCCTGAACAGGCAGTTAACCCACTGTTCCTAGGCCGTCATTGAAAATAAGAATTTTTTCTTAACTGACTTGCCTAGTAAAATTACTTAGCTCTTATCAATAGTTCTTATCAATTTGTAAATTACAGTGCATATATCTGAAAAAATCAAGTAGATATTCCACTTGGAATCAACAGGTTGCTCGACCTTAATCATCTTTTCATCACTTAATAGTGGTGGAATTATGAGGGAAATAAATCAAAGTCAGAATGTGGCATATCTGTAGACACACCTCCATTTCTGTGATGTCCACCCTGAACGAATAGCCGGTTGAAATGTTACCTCATGCCTAAATTCAAGGTCAGAATACGTATCGTGAGAAAAGTGCATAAAAGGGAATTAACTTCCATTTAAACATTCATAACTCAAAAGGGGCTTAAGTTATTGTATTATGATATGAAACTATATTGTTCTTCTACAAAGAAGGGTGTCTTAAATTGGAAATTCATTGCAAATCATAAATGGACCAAATCAGTCAACCTCTGACCTGACGGATTCTAAAGCAAGGCAAAAAGTCTTCTGTAAACTGAATTTGCTTGAGATTTTTGGTTCCAACCGCAGTGTCTTTGTGAGACACAGAGTAGGTGAACGGATGATCTCCGCACGTGTGGTTCCCATCGTGAAGCATGGAGGAGGAATTGTGATGTGTGAGGGTGCTTTGCTGGTTACACTGTCTGTCATTTATTTACAATTTAAGGCGCATTTAACCCGCATGGCTACCACAGCATTCTGCAGAGATACACCATCCCATTTAGTTTGTGTTTAGTGGGACTATCATTTGTTTTTCAACAGGACAATGGCCCAGCACACCTCCAGGCTATGATAGAAGTAATGGAGTGTTGCATCAGATGACCTGGCCTCCACAATCACATGACCTCAACCCAATTGAGATGGTTTGGGATGAGTTGGACCGCAGATTGAAGGAAAAGCAGCCAACAAGTGCTCAGCATATGTGGGAACTCCTTCAAGTCTGTTGGAAAAGCATTCCAGGTGAAGCTGGTTGAGAGAATGCCAAGAGTGTACAAAGCTGTCATCAAGGAAAAGGGTGGCGATTTTGAAGAATCTCACGTTTTCATTTGTTTAACACTTTGTTTGGTTACTACATGATTCCATATGTGTTATTTCATCGTTTTGATGTCTTCACTATTATTCTACAATGTAGAAAATATTAAAAATGAAGAAAAACCCTTGAATGAGTAGATGTGTCCAAACTTTTGACTGGTACTCTATATGTTATGAGGGAATCATATCATAATTCCCAGATTAAGATTATTTCTAGAGAAAAAGATTACATCAGTGAAAAAGATATGGCAGAATACCCTTTGCCCTTTTAATCCCTTAGGTTAATGCTAAAGTAGTGACTCCTCTAATAGCCTGGAGAATATTCTCCTAAAGAGCTTCTAACCTGCACACTCAAATTGAATGGTGCTCAGTAGTCCTAGCAGCTGCATGGACAAAACAAACATGGAAATGGCACCCTATTCCCTATATAGTGCACTACTTTTGACCAGGGCCCTATCCTACTGTACTTCCTACTTTCAAGCAATGCTTTAAGCAATGCCCTGGTCAGCAACACTACCACCAAGTGGATGAATGCTGGTGCAAATTGATGGTAGTGTTATTTTTGAAGATGTCTCAACGCACATGGGACTTGGGAACAACTCTTCTGATGGGCTGTTTGAATGGACTGTCATGTTGATACAGTGTCCTTTAGATCCCGTTTTTCTTGTTTTTGTTATAGATTCAAAAGAGAAGTACCATTGGCAGTAAAAGGACATCAAAAGGTTGGCAGGTAAGAATTCTTAATCAAAATACAGTCTCCCTGACAGAGTTTAGTCCAGAGGATCTATCACCACTGGATTATTTACTTGGTTATTTTTATTGAACAAAAATATAAACGCAACATGCAACAATTTCAAAGATTTTACTGTGTTAAAGTTCATATGAGGAAATCTGTCAATGGAAATAAATTCATTAGGCCCTGATCTATGGATTTCACATGATTGGGAATACAGATATTTATCTGTTGTTCACAGATACCTTAAAATAAATTGGCCTCGCAATGGGCCTCAGGTACTCGTCACGGTATTTCTGTGCATTCAAATTGCCATCAATAAAATGCATATGTGTTCGTTGTCCGTAGCTTATGCCTGCCCATACCATAAACCCACCTCCACCATGGGGCACTCCGTTCACAAAGTTGACATCAGCAAACCGCTCGACTACATGACGCCATACACTTGATGTGTGGTTGTCAAGCCGGGTAGATGTACTGCCAAATTCTCTAAAATAAAATTGGATGCAGCTTATGGTAGACAATTGAACATTAAATTCTCTGGCAACAGATCTGGTGGACATTCCTGCAGTCAGTATGCCAATTGCATGCTCCCTCAAAACTTGAGAAATCTGTGGCATTGCGATGTGTGACAAAACTGCAGATTTTAGAGTGGCCTTTTATTGTCCCGAGCACAAGGTGCACCTGTGTAATGATCATGCTGCTTAAGCCGCTTCTTGATTATCTTGGCAAAGGAGAACAGGGATGTAAACAAATTTGTGCACAAAATTTGAGATAGCTAATGAAACATGGGACCAACACTTTACATGTTGCGCTTATATTTTTGTTCAGTATACTTATTTAAGAGTATAGCTTTTGTTAAAGTGGAACTGACAGCATTTTAGCTAAATGAAATCTCATTAAAATCGGTTCATATACATATTCGTAAAATGTTTGGGTATGACGTATAGTAGGGCATTTGTGAAAATTCTAAAGCAATATCATGTGGGAACGAGGGCCGTGCGTTTGCAGTAAATAAAACCTAATAAAAACATGTCTTGTCCAGGACCGGAGTCTACGCAGACCAGTGCGCCATAACCAATCAGAGCTACAGTAGGCCTTCATGCAAATAAGGCATTTGCCACACTGGCCTATCATCATTCACTTTTAACTGGACCGTGTGGTTACAGGCAGTAGCAACAGAGTGGCTTTAGATCATTAGAAAACAATCACTCGGCTACCTGGGGTGGCAGGTAGCCTAGTGGTTACAGCCTAGTGGTTACAGCGTTGGGCCAGTAACTGAAAGGTTGCTAGATCACATCCCCGAGCTGTCATTCTGCCCCTGTACAAAGCAGTTAACCCACTAGGCCGTCATTGTAAAGAAGAATTTGTTCTTAACTGACTTGCCTAGTTAAATAAAGATTAAATATATATATTTTTTAAATGTCAAAATACACCTGAATGGATTTCTGCAAAAATGTAAATACCACAGGAGTCCTCTTACATTTGCGAACTTTACCGTCTATTGATCAAACAACCCAGTTATGCACATCAACAACAAGATCAACAGCTAATGCTAGCCAGAGCGAGATGAGCTAAAATCTAACGAGGGAACATTAGATAAACCCTCTCAAACCTTTTCAGCCTGTTGGCTGTCAAAAAACTGATAAACGATGGGGAATAGTAGTCTGCTCGTCCTTCTGCACCTTGCCTGCCAATGCATGCTTGTCCCAACACACGTTTTGACAACTGAATGGGAACTTGTCTGCCGCGCCCATTTGATTGCGGCATCCCCAGCCGCGCCCTCAGAGCATGCGCAGACCAGCTGGCTGGTGTGTTTACGGACATATTCAATCAATCCCTATCCCAGTCTGTTGTTCCCACATGCTTCAAGAGGGCCACCATTGTTCCTGTTCCCAAGAAAGCTAAGGTAACTGAGCTAAACGACTACCGCCCCGTAGCACTCACTTCCGTCATCATGAAGTGCTTTGATAGACTAGTCAAGGACCATATCACCTCCACCCTACCTGACACCCTAGACCCACTCCAATTTGCTTACCGCCCAAATAGGTCCACAGACGATGCAATCTCAACCACACTGCACACTGCCCTAACCCATCTGGACAAGAGGAATACCTATGTGAGAATGCTGTTCATCGACTACAGCTCGGCATTTAACACCATAGTGCCCTCCAAGCTCGTCATCAAGCTCGAGACCCTGGGTCTCGACCCCGCCCTGTGCAACTGGGTACTGGACTTCCTGACGGGCCGTTCCCAGGTGGTGAGGGTAGGCAACAACATTTCCACCCCGCTGATCCTCAACACTGGGGCCCCACAAGGGTGCGTTCTGAGCCCTCTCCTGTACTCCCTGTTCACCCACGACTGCGTGGCCACGCACGCCTCCAACTCAATCATAAAGTTTGCGGACGACACAACAGTGGTAGGCTTGATTACCAACAACGACGAGACGGCCTACAGGGAGGAGGTGAGGGCCCTCGGAGTGTGGTGTCAGGAAAATAACCTCACACTCAACGTCAACAAAACTAAGGAGATGATTGTGGACTTCAGGAAACAGCAGAGGGAACACCCCACTATCCACATTGATGGAACAGTAGTGGAGAGGGTAGTAAGTTTTAAGTTCCTCGGCGTACACATCACAGACAAACTGAATTGGTCCACCCACACAGACAGCATCGTGAAGAAGGCGCAGCAGCGCCTCTTCAACCTCAGGAGGCTGAAGAAATTTGGCTTGTCACCAAAAGCACTCACAAACTTCTACAGATGCACAATCGAGAGCATCCTGTCGGGCTGTATCACCGCCTGGTACGGCAACTGCTCCGCCCACAACCGTAAGGCTCTCCAAAGGGTAGTGAGGTCTGCACAACGCATCACCGGGGGCAAACTACCTGCCCTCCAGGACACCTACACCACCCGATGTCACAGGAAGGCCATAAAGATCATCAAGGACAACAACCACCCGAGCCACTGCCTGTTCACCCCGCTATCATCCAGAAGGCGAGGTCAGTACAGGTGCATCAAAGCTGGGACCGAGAGACTGAAAAACAGCTTCTATCTCAAGGCCATCAGACTGTTAAACAGCCACCACTAACATTGAGTGGCTGCTGCCAACACACTGACTCAACTCCAGCCACTTTAATAATGGGAATTGATGGGAAATGATGTAAAATATATCACTAGCCACTTTAAACAATGCTACCTAATATAATGTTTACATACCCTACATGATTTATCTCATATGTATATGTATATACTGTACTCTATATCATCTACTGCATCTTTATGTAATACATGTATCACTAGCCACTTTAACTATGCCACTTTGTTTACATACTCATCTCATATGTATATACTGCACTCAATACCATCTACTGTATCTTGCCTATGCCGCTCTGTACCATCACTCATTCATATATCTTTATGTACATATTCTTTATCCCCTTACACTTGTGTCTATAAGGTAGTAGTTTTTGAATTGTTAGCTAGATTACTTGTTGGTTATTACTGCATTGTCGGAACTAGAAGCACAAGCATTTCGCTACACTCGCATTAACATCTGCTAACCATGTGTATGTGACAAATAAAATTGGACTTGATTTGATTTTGATTTGATTTGATGCCAAATACCTTTGACTGACAACTAAGGGTGCGTTTGTGAATTGCCTCCGGTGAATCAGAGTGCCCTCTGGGTCGTTTGTCAATTCAGAGTGTCGTCAGATTGTCTGTTAATAAATTCAAAGCGTTTGGCTCTCCAAGTGTTCAGAGCGCACACTGCACTATTGGCACTGGATGCTCTGCCGAGGAGGAGTAGGGTTAATCCAAGCGTTCCTCACAACGGTAGTCAAGCACCCAAACTAACTGGCTAAAGTTGGCTAGCTTGTTAGCTACTTCTAGACACAAATGAGAGAACACCTCACTCTGACCATTTTACTCGCCCTAGCAGAGCTGGTTAGGCTGTTTACATGTTATCTAGAGCGTTTGTGACTAACTGTGCTGCTGGTAACAATTGAATATTTTTTTTTGTCAACATTTACTGATACCGGTCATATTTAGCGGGTGTTGCACATTCGTAAATTCATCAGTTATTCTGCGAGCTGGCACACTCTGTCACGGTCCGACCATCGTTCGTATGTGTTTTCCTTGTTTTAGTGTTGGTCAGGACGTGAGCTGGGTGGGCATTCTATGTTGTGTGTCTGGTTTGTCTATTTCTATGTTTGGCCAGATATGGTTCTCAATCAGAGGCAGGTGTTAGTCATTGTCTCTGATTGGGAACCATATTTAGGTAGCCTGTTTTGTGTTGGGTTTTGTGGGTGGTTGTCCTTAGTGTCCTTGTTCCTGTCGCTGTGTTAGTGTACACAAGTATAGGCTGTTTCGGTTTTCGTTACGTTCATTACGTTCTTTGTTTTGTAGTGTTTATAATTGATTCGTGTTTTACATTTGTTTATTAAACATGGATCGAAATCTACACGCTGCATTTTGGTCCGACTCTCCTTCACCACAAGAGAACCGTTACAGAATCACCCACCACAACAGGACCAAGCAGCGTGTCAACAGGCAGGAGCAGCAGGAGAAGCAACAGCGGCAGCAGGAGATACGTAATAAGGAATTCTGGACCTGGGAGGAAATCCTCGACGGGAGAGGACCCTGGGCTAAACCAGGGGAGTGTAGCCGCCCCAAGGTGCAGCAGGAGAGGAGGCAACAGGGGCAGCCCAAAGAGTACAGTATGGACTATACTTCTTGGGAGGAGATAGACAGGTGGGCGGTCGACCCAGGGAGAGTGCCGGAGCCCGCCTGGGATTCGATGGAGCAGTGCGCGGAAGGTTATCGGAGAATGAGGTTGGCGAAGCAAGCACGGCGGCGCGGACGGAAGCCCGAGAGTCAGCCCCAAAAATGTCTTGGGGGGGGCTCACAGGGAGTATGGCTATGCCAGGTAGGAGACCTGCGCAAACTTCCTGTGGTTACCGGGGGGCTAGAGAGACCGGGCAGGCACCGTGTTATGCAGTGGTGCGCACGGTGTCCCCAGTGCGGGTGCATAGCCCGGTGCGGTATATTACAGCTCCTCGTATCGGCCGGGCTAGAGTGGGCATCGAGCCAGGTAAGGTTGGGCAGGCTCGGTGCGCAAGAGCTCCAGTGCGCCTGCACGGTCCGGTCTATCCAGTACCACCTCCACACCCCAGCCCTCCGGTAGCAGCTCCCCGCACCAGGCTTCCTGTGCGTGTCCTCGGTCCAGTACCACCAGTGCCAGCACCACGCATCAGGCCTACAGTGCGCCTCGCCTCTCCAGCACTGCCGGAGTCTCCCGCCTATCTAGCGCTGTCAGAGCTTTCCTCATCTCCAGCGCAGCCAGAGTCTCCCGCCTGTTCAGCGCAGCTAGAGCCTTCCTCCTCTACAGCGCTGCTGGAGTCTCCTGCCTGTTCAGCGCAGCCAGTCTGCATGAAGCTGCCAGTCTGCATGAAGCTGCCAGTCTGCATGAAGCTGCCAGTCTGCATGAAGCTGCCAGTCTGCATGGAGCAGCCAGAGCTGTCAGTCTGCAAGGAGCTGTCAGTCTGCACGGAGCTGTCAGTCTGCACGGAGCTGCCAGTCTGCACGGAGCTGCCAGTCTGCACGGAGCTGCCAGTCTGCACGGAGCTGCCAGTCTGCAAGGAGCTGCCAGTCTGCACGGAGCCGCCAGAGCTGCCAGTCTGTAAGAAGCCGCCAGAGCTGTCAGCCTATATGGAGCAGCCAGAGCCGCCAGTCAGCGTGGAGCAGCCAGAGCCGCCAGTCAGCATGGAGCAGCCAGATCCGTCAGTCTGCCAGGATCCGCCAGACTCTTCCAGATTTGCCAGTCAGCCAGACTCTTCCAGATCTGCCAGTCAGCCAGACTCTTCCAGATCTGCCAGTCAGCCAGACTCTTCCAGATCTGCCAGTCAGCCAGACTCTTCCAGATCTGCCAGTCAGCCAGACTCTTCCAGATCCGCCAGTCAACCAGACTCTTCCAGATCCGCCAGTCAACCAGACGCTCCCAGATCCGCCAGTCAACCAGACTCTTCCAGATCCGCCAGTCAGCCGGGAACTGCCAGTCGGCCAGGATCCGCCAGTCAGCCAGGATCCGCCAGTCAGCCAGGATCTGCCAGATCCGCCAGATCTGCCAGGATCCGCCAGTCAGCCAGGGTCAGCCAGGATCCGCCAGTCAGCCAGGATCTGCCAGTCAGCCAGGATCTGCCGAAACCACCAGCCAGCCAGGATCTGGTAGATCCATCAACCTACCTGAGCTTCCTCTCACTCCTGAGCTTCCTCTCACTCCCGAGCTTCCTCTCACTCCCGAGCTTCCCCTCAGTCCCGAGCTTCCCCTCAGTCCCGAGCTTCCCCTCAGTCCCGAGCTTCCCCTCAGTCCCGAGCTACCCCTCAGTCCCGAGCTACCTCAGTCCGGAGCTGCCCCTCAGTCCAGTGGGGCCCGTTGTTAGGTTTCCTAGGCCAAGGTTAGCGGCGAGGGTCGCCACTCAAGGGACGCTAAGGAGGTGGACTAAGACAATTATGGAGTGGGGTCCATGTCCAGCGCCAGAGCCGCCACCGCGGACAGATGCCCACCCAGACCCTCCCCTATAGGTTTAGGTTGTGCACGGTCTGACCATCGTTCGTATGTGTTTTCCTTGTTTTAGTGTTGGTCAGGACGTGAGCTGGGTGGGCATTCTATGTTGTGTGTCTGGTTTGTCTATTTCTATGTTTGGCCTGATATGGTTCTCAATCAGAGGCAGGTGTTAGTCATTGTCTCTGATTGGGAACCATATTTAGGTAGCCTGTTTTGTGTTGGGTTTTGTGGGTGATTGTCCTTAGTGTCCTTGTTCCTGTCTCTGTGTTAGTGTACACAAGTATAGGCTGTTTCGGTTTTCGTTACGTTCATTACGTTCTTTGTTTTGTAGTGTTTATAATTGATTCGTGTTTTACGTTAGTTTATTAAACATGGATCGAAATCTACACGCTGCATTTTGGTCCGACTCTCCTTCACCACAAGAGAACCGTTACACACTCAGACGAAAGTGCTCTGAAATCGGAGTAGATAACCAGAGTGAATTTACCAACGCAAGAGATATGCTAACTGGATAACATTCGTTCCAAGCTCAGCATAGCTAGCTAGCAAAGTGATTCCCATTTCTTGCTAGCTAGCCAAATGACACCTGCATAGCCACCGAAAAGCGAGATGAAGGGAAAGAGTTGGTCACTCACCCACTCCTCCAATGACATGACATCCTCCCTGGATAACAGTTGAACGACTGTTATCCAGTTAGCTAACTCTAGGCTCCAGTGTTTAGCTTACTAAATAAATAGCTAGCCTATTGCCCCCCTTTATGACTGACTTGTGATCATTTCCTTTGCTAGTTTGATTGTATTGGCATTCCCAGCCCAGTTACATTCGTCCGTTTTTGTCCAAAATATTGAGTCATTGAAACTGTAACAGTGCATCCTGAATGGATGGAGGCAGAAAACAATGTACCAAGCCAGCTGTGATTTACAACCTGATAGCAATATTTTTTGGACTACCAAGAAATGTATTGGTGAATTATATTAATCATGCATTGAACTGCATCCATCTATTCTGCAAACAATGCCTTACTGTACGTCATGGAATTTTGAGTCAAATGTAACCTATTTTTAAACCTCTTATAAAGTTGGTATTGTTGCATATTACTAGGAATTTTATATTTTTTACTGACATTGATTGTTTGTTTAATTTCTGCAAAGTTGTTAAAACGCTGTCAGTTCCACTTTAAATTATACTCAGAGAATAAAATAGTCGGCTTTGAAGCCTTTTACCAAGCCCTGTGCAATCTAGCCTCACATGCTGACCACACCGCTTACGTGTGCTAGCGTTGCAAAATAAATGTACACATACATGTTATTCAATCATTGCACCCACACTGCTTGCGCACGTCAACAAGCGTCTGCGTAGCCAGGCACTAAAATATAACTTGGTTCTATTTGTGATGCTTGACACGCTGCAAGTACCCACCTCTCCCATCTCCTCATTGGTTTTTAGGAGCATATACACACGTGCCATCACCTCATTGGTTTTTAGAAGCATATACCCATGTGGGTGATTGAAAGATGAACTGAGGTCCACACTCCAGTTGGTAGTGGTAATGCACCTTAAAGTTGGTTGCCAACAGCCATATAACGTACAAAGAAAAAGAAGCCTGAAGGAAACTAATTTGCTAGCTAATGTGTCCTGGGATATAAACATGGGGTTGTTTACCTGAAATGCACAAGGAGATGGCACGTGGGTATATGCTCCAAAAACCAATGAGGGGATGGGAGAGGCGGGACTTGCAGCGTATCAAGTGTCACAAATAGAACCAAGTTCCATTTTAGCGCCTGGCTACGCAGACGCTCGTTGACGCGTGCGAGCAGTGCAATGATTGAATAACGTGTATGTGTACATTATTTTGCAACGCTCGCTTCGGTGTGGTCAGCATGTTATCCTTAGCATGGGCAGGGTCAAGGTAAGTTCATATGCCCTGTGATGCATAGTTCCAACTTGAAATGAAAAACACTGCCATAATTAATTAATCCTCATGAATATAAGCATAATTCTATGGATATTCTGATAATATTATATTTTGTAAGCCCTTTTGCCTTCTGATTGTTATTATTATTATTATTGTTATAGGACAAATACATGTTGTATGTAGGGTACCATTCGATAGGATGGTTGGTTTTCATATAGCCTGAGTGCCAGTCTGTTTGTGCCATCATGACAACTTGTCACTCATTGTCATACCAAACATGATTGGTTTGACAGTGACAGCAGTGGAGTTGGCAAGAGCACAAATTGATCCAGGGCAGAATAGTCTTGACAGTATGCTAGAGGTTCAGAGACAATGAAAATAAGTGTAATTTGAAACCGTTTGTTTCATTAGTCATGTTTTTGTCCCCTCCTCACAGCCCTATACTGAGAAGGATTCCGGATATCACCAAAAACACCATGAGTAATTCAGAACAGCTCTTAAGCATAAATGATCACGACTTCACAATGAGGCCTGGCTTTGGAGGTGAGGGTTTTTTAAGTGCTTTATTGCGAGCCTTACAAATCTATCATTATCGTCATCATCCTACTGTACAGTTCACCAATATTTTCTGACATACTTTCAATTCTTACTTAATCATGATTTATCATTAAGTCGTGGTTAAATCATGCATTGATGTCGATGACAGATTTTCTGAAAAGTTGCAGCTGTTTTACTCAAGTGAAGATATAGGCCTTTATCAGTTCTCATAAGCAGATATACACGATGTCTCGTGCTGCAGTGTGCCTTGAATTGATGAGATAACCAACTGGGATTATGTCTGCTGTGATTAATTACACAGTAGTAGCACCAGTCTGGAGCTCAGGGTTTCAATAACACTTCTCTGACTTCTCTAATCTGAAGCCTTCTTGGGACCCGAATCCAGCTACTGCTTACTGAAAAACACCAATAAAAGGGGATAAATTGAGATGTAATTTAAGTCCAAAAATTATTAAGATTCCAGAATAATCTATACAGACAGTGAATTGTAACAGACGTAAACAAAAAATGCAGGGTTATAATTCCGCGGTGGTGTTTAAAGCCAGTGAATAGTTGATGTGTGATTGCTCCATGTGATATGACATATTTTACAGCATACTGACTCAACCATGTATTAACAATATAGATGCAATATGTCTGCTATATCATCTTGTGTGAATCTGCACTTGAGCATGCAACAACATTGCCACATCATTTTGTACTAAGAGGCAATGTAGGCTCTTATAACTGAGTCGTATCTTTGACTGTTTTACATTGTGGTTATACGTACATACAGTACCAGTCAAAAGTTTGGACATACCTACTCATACTCATCAAGGGTTTTTCTTTATTTGACTATTTTCTACATTGTAGAATAGTAGTGAAGACATCAAAACTATGAAATAACACATATGGAATCATGTAGTAACCAAAAAAAAGTGTTAAACAAATCAAAATATATTTTAGATTTTAGATTCTTCAAAGTAGCCACACTTTGCCTTGATGACAGCTTGTGTTTTTTGCAGGGCTCTGGATGAAAGGGACTAGAGGAGAAAAAGCTCATGGTTTTTAATAGAATTGTCTGGATAAACAGGGCCCTTAAATACAGCTTCATAATCCAGACAGTTTAGTATTACAGCATTTTGGAAGTATAATTTTAGATAGCCATTGACCTTTTGTTTTTGTCTGTATTTAATTATGTACTGTCAAGATTACCCCTACTCCGATAATTAACTATAAGTTATTTAAAGAAACGAGTTACATAAATGTTAACATATCTGATTGGTTTTGTTATAGTGCTGTCAAATAATATATATTTTTTATCAAGTTAGTCGCAGGATTTGCTGTGATTAATCACGATTTCTGTGATTAATTGTGATTTCAGAAGTGTGCTAAAATTGAACTCTAATTTAGGATTTTTTACAAACATAAGAATATTGACATCTTGATTTTGCTCAAAGTAACAGTAAGCTAAACCCAGTAAATTGATAAAGCACACTTTCCTTAACCTCAATCTTAACTTGTTTTGACGTCGCATTGTTGTTTTTAGCTGTATAGATTTATGTATTTGGGATGTTTTCAGTTCATTTTGAACACTGTTTTTTAAATGAGTGCCTGACATTTTTCAAAATGGACCTCAAGTTAACTGATTAACTGTGACAGCCCAATGGAATTTGTTTACTTATGTGTTACATGTTTTCCTTTGAATTAAGATCAGATTTGAGTTGTGTATCTTTGCAGGACCTGCTGTTCCAGTTGGAGTTGATGTTCAGGTGGAAAGTCTGGACACGATCTCAGAAGTTGACATGGTAAGTGGTTCAATATTTTCTGTGAGCTGTGATGTAAACCAAAATAAAGCATCCAAGATGCATAGATCATCCATGATTTGAGGATTTGGAAAGAAGAAGGCAAGACAATATGTGATGGCTCTGTTGAAATACTAGCATTGTCATGCTCTGTGTTTCAGGACTTCACCATGACCCTGTATATTAGACACTACTGGAAAGACGAGCGCCTCTCTTTCCACAGCACCACCAATAAGAGCATGACCTTTGACGGGCGCCTGGTCAAGAAGATCTGGGTGCCAGACATGTTCTTTGTCCACTCCAAGAAGTCTTTCACACACGACACCACCACAGATAATGTCATGCTGAGAGTCTACCCCGATGGCAAGGTGCTCTACAGCCAAAGGTAATTCACCTGGTCAGAGTCAAACTATAGTTTTGTTCTCAGTTTAAAGCATACTGGGGTAATGGAAGAGGTTTAGTGAAACATACTTCTGTGATGATGAGTAACATTGCCTGAGACTGGAAGGCTTGATAATAATGGATCGGATTTATATAGCTTCTTTCTACCTACTGAGGTACTCAAAGTGCTTTACATAGCATGGGAGAAAATCACCTCACCCAGGGGCGGCTCTAGCCTTTTGGGGGCCCTAAGCAAGATTTGGTTAGGGGACCCCCACCTACATTTTACATCTCAATCAAGGGCAAATAGACAGATTATTCACCTAGTGGACTCAGGGACTCAAACCAGCAACATTTCAGTTACTGGCTCAACACTCTTAACCGCTAGCCTACCTGCCGCCCATAAGGCTCTGGTCAACAGTAGTGCAATTAATAGTTTTCCAATTTGCCAAAAATACATTTTACTGGGCCCCCCCCTCCTCTTGATAGTGGAGAGAAATAGTTCACATTTAAAGTTCTACACATTTTGCCATTGGGTAGAAGGAACATTTTGCAGTTTTATTGCTAATTTCTTGCAATTTCCTGTAATTGCTTATGCCATGCTAACATGATCTGAGTGAGAATGACTAACGAAGTCAATGGGGGCTCCCTGGAGATCATGGCCCCTGGGCATGTGCCCTGCGTGCCTGTTTGGTATTTTGTCATGATAGTTGGCTAGACTAAATACCGATCTAACAATTGTTAGATGACATGGCCTGAGTGACTGTCAGTGAGAGACATAATAAGAGAAAAAGTAATTATGCACACATTTTGAAATTGCACCTTGTGTATTCTACTATTCTTACTCCCAATAGTAAGTTGAGACCCCACTGAGTTCCTAAAAAATTGTAATGCTTTTGGTCAGGCCCCGTAGTGGCCGGGGGCACTAAGCAACTGTTTATGTCGCTTATGCCAGGAACCAGCCCTGACCTCTTCCACCACCAAGGTTTTAGCTAAGCAGATACCTTTGTGAACTGTAGTGAGTACAGTAGCTTGTTACGTAAAATTAATCCAGAAAAAGCCGACAAATGATGGGTGAAATGTAGTTTGCTAGGTCTGATCACTATTTGGAATGGAATCAACTGAAGAGAAGTGTGTGGTGTTGTAAACACTAGTCTTTGCCAACTGGCAATTTACCCCCAAAGTGATTTCATTACGCAAATCACATAGCTGACAGATGAGGCAGGCTAAATTTAAACCTTCCATTCTTCTTTTTTTTCACCCATGAGCAATTTGCAAATGGTAAAGTGCTGTCATGCTGTTATTGTGGGATCTATATCCTGGCCAAGTGTGTCTATATATTTAACTTGACCAATAAATAGACATGCAGTTTGTATCATCACAACACCATTTAATGAATGTGGTGATAAACTGTTTGTCAGTAAAGTATAGGCAAGCTGCAGGCAGAAAGTGAGTTTGTCATTTTAGTGAGTAATCAGAATGCTGGACCCAAGAGAGACACTGAATTTGTAATCCAGTTGGTCCAATTGAGAGTTTAGTCAACAAGAGCCAGTATCAAGATGTCTGTGTCCGTAGCGCCCTCTGCTGGCAGTCAAAACACACTGCATACAGTCTTCTTGACACCTGTGGACACGGATAGTCATTAACACTTCCATCACTGGTGGAGTCAGCGATCCTGCTCCCAAAACTCTGGTTTTGGGACTGTGAAGTCTGCCCTGGTAGACACACAGGCCGTCTGTAATCCCAATCTTGCGGTGGATTATAGGATTTCTCTGTCATTACGGATGTATAGGATTTGTGGAGGGACAGGGTGGTGTGTGTTCTACTTTAGATACAATGCAGGCTCATCATTAGGGTTAATCTCTCTGGGGGTTGGAACCAGAGATTTGACAGACAGAAACAGATTGGGAAGGGGATTAAATACCTGTTTACTATACGTGGACCTCCCTCCCAGAGGATCCCGTGTAGCAGCGGGTCTCTTCTATACTGAGTTGGATTATCTCTGCTATATTCATGTATTCATCCCTGCCCTGGGGGCTCCAAATCTCCTCAAACAACGGACTCTGTGTGTACTGTATGTGTCTGAAATATGATATACAACAACACATATTCACCCACATCCCCCAGCCCCAACCTATTTCTCGTTGTATTATTGTATCTACATTACTCAGTGTATTTCTTGACCTATAGGACAGTCCTTCCAGGATTCTGCGATCTGAACAGTATTATTATTATTTTTATTATAATAATTTTAACCATTCCCGCATATTATGTGTGGGCTTGTTAATTTGACCAATCACTTCACTAGTTCTGCATAAAACAGTCAAATCATCGCAATATTAACGCAAGCAACTGAACCATCACTGCAGTACAAAAAGAGGGATCGCAATTTCTACCAATCGCCGCACATTTACCCCATAATATGGTTCAATCAAGCCACACATCAACACACTTTTTCCTTTGTCATTGCATTTTCATGATAAATTGGACAAAATCATTTCATTTTGCCATGCAAAATGTCAGCATTGCTGCAGCAAAATCAAGCATTTTTGTCTGCAAAATATACATGTTTTTTCCTGTGAAAACCCGGAGAACTACTGATCTTAGCCCGAGTGCCAGTCTGTTTGTGCTAAAATGTCAACTCCTTGTCACTCATTGTCATTGCAAACATTGGCCTTGGCAATGACAGCAAGAGCGCTGGCAAATGCACAAACAGATCTGGGACCAGGCTGTACTCAGCTGTCTGTGTTGTGTTCTCACGCAGGGTGACAGTGACATCAATGTGCAGCATGGACTTGAGTCGCTTCCCTCTGGACACACAGACCTGCTCCCTGGAGATCGAGAGCTGTGAGTCTCTGCTCTGATGACTTCACTTCCATTTTGACTCTCTCTCTCTCTCTGCTGTCACATTCAATTATATAATATAATGCACCTGTTCATAGACTCTTGTTTCAAGTGGTGGACACTGAACAACAAGCCCCTTTTTTTTCAGATGCGTACACGGATGACGATCTGATGCTCTACTGGAAGAAAGGGAACAATTCCCTGAGCACTGATGAAAATATCTCCCTCTCCCAGTTCCTCATCCAGGAGTTCCAAACCACCTCAAAACTAGCCTTCTACAGCAGCACAGGTACAGCACTGAAGGCTGAAACAGCACCTGCTATTCACTGTGATTTATCAAGGTTGGGTTTCTGTTATGCTAATACAATGCATTGTATATAACATATGTAATAATCCCTCCAGGCTGGTACAACCGTCTGTATATCACCTTCACCCTGCGACGCCACATCTTCTTCTTCCTGCTCCAGACCTACTTCCCTGCGACTCTGATGGTCATGTTGTCCTGGGTGTCCTTCTGGATCGACCGCCGGGCCGTACCGGCCAGGGTTCCTCTGGGTGAGTTAGCCCTTAGTAGTCCAAGATTTTAGCCAGCGCTTGTTCGAAGCTTATTATGATTCTGTCTTCTACAGGGTTGATGTTTCGTTATTACAAAGCCTAAATACCACTGATATTCTGCTTTCGGTAGCATATCTTGCTGTGTCCCTAAGTTTCAATCTTTCTGAACAGACGTTGTGTGTTGTGCTGTGCTCCAGGTATCACCACGGTGCTCACCATGTCCACCATCATCACTGGAGTCAACGCCTCCATGCCCAGGGTTTCCTACATCAAAGCTGTGGACATTTACCTCTGGGTCAGCTTTGTGTTTGTGTTCCTATCGGTGATAGAGTACGCTGCAGTGAACTACCTGTCTACGGTGCAAGAACGGAAGGAAAAAAAACTACGAGAAAGGGTAAGTGCCATTTTAACAATCCATGGATCCAAAGTGTCAGTTTCTCAGTCTGTAAAATATGCCCTGGGAAGAGTTTACCATTTAAAATTCCTCTGGAAAAAGTGTAGGCTAGATGTGTACAGTATGTGCTTGTCGGATGGAAAATGTGAGTACTGTAGCTCGGGATCAAACCCGATCTCTGTGTCTGTCTGCAGCTGCCCTGCACCTGTGGCATGACCCACCCGGGCGTGATGGGCAGCTACAGCGAGGAGGACGTCAACAACACGGGGAACTATGGCTGTATGCTCGAGGAGAACGGCGCCATGAAGCAGCAGAGGATGATGGTCCATCTGGACATTGAGGAGAACAACCAAATCACAGGACATGTGGGCTCCAGTGCCTACAGCAGCATGTGGGTCGACACCCACGCCATAGACAAGTACTCCCGGGTCATCTTTCCTGGGTCGTATACTCTGTTTAACATCATCTACTGGTCCTGCTACCTTTAAAGATGCACAGAATGGAACGGAGGTCGTTTCCCCAGATATAAAACACAGAAAGTGTCACAGCATGTTGCTACACTCTTTATACTGTGACACTTTCTATGTTTTAAAAGTTCTATATTTTTTAAATGTGATTGCTGACATGCAAAGCATTTTGGGACTGTATCAACAGTGGACTAACGCAAATACCAAAACATAGTTTTTGAGCGGTATTTTCCTTTAAGTGAGAGAACAAAGCTATACCAAATAATTTCTGTAACAATAAGTACATTATTGTGCAGTTTAAATGAGAGTAGCATCCAGAATTGCATGTCTTGGCAACTTTGTAAAACGTTAATGCAATGTCTATGAAAACAGTGTCCAAATGGTTATTTCAAACTGTGCTATATAATTTCAGGGTATCATTTTGTGTATTTTGGTTACAAAATGGACCACTACACCTATTTGATTTGTGTTCCCCCTTTTCTGGATATGCTTGAATATGTATTGAATAACAGTACTTGTACAGTGTTTTAGCATGAATCTGTTAACTGGTTAAAAATTATTCCATGCATTTCTTTCCGTTTCTGCGCACCCTTCTCATTTATTTTAGTGTTTGATTCAACATGTGGGACAGGTTATTGACATTTTTATTTTGTCATTGATTTAAATGTTTTCTTCTAATGGCTGTTTGTGAATTCTGTACATTATTCTTACATTTAGTTAATAGGCTACATATTTATTATATGATGATGACAGCTTCATTCACGTGCAATGAAATCTACTGGACTAACAGATTGAAGAAAACCCTAAATATTATTATCAGTAGACTTTTGTCAGATTAATTATTACATTTCCTGAAAAGGAGATAAAGATAAAGAGATAAAAAAGTTAGGGTTACTTGCGTAACCCCGGTAACCCCGGTTCTATGCTAATATGAGTGAGACGGGATTCACGGCTCTATGGACTCGAAGAACCAATCGCGCAACATCTGTTGGAGACAGACGGGTCAAGTGGCGAATGAGGTGAGCCCCTCTCCCCCTCAGGAGGTTGAAAAGATTTGGCATGGGCACTCAGATCACGAAAAGGTTCCACAGCTGCGCCGTTGAGAGCAACTTGACTGGCTGCAACACCACTTGATATGGCAACTGCACCGCCCTTGACTGCAAAACGCTACAGAGGGTGGTGCGGACGGCCCAGTACATCCAGGATCTCTATATCAGACGGTGTCAGAAGAAGGCCCCCAAAAAATGCCAAATACTTCAGCCCCCGAAGCCATAGACTGTTCACTCTTGCTACCCTTCGGCAAACGGTACCAGAGCATCGGCTCTTGGACCAACAGGCTTCGAGACAGCTTCTACCTCCAAGCCATAAGACTGCTAAATAGTTCATGAAATGGTTACCCGGACTATCTGCATTGATCTGCATCTTGCACTGACTCTATGTACACCTGGCTTCGGAGAGCATGTCTGAGATGTCTCACATTAGAATATAGCCAACTCCCATATCAGCAGAAATGCTCTCTGAAGCCAGGGTAGTCCCAAGAACATCACCCCCTCAGTGGCTTCAACAGTGAGGCAGTATACACCAACAGAAGATGCAGTGACATCCAGAAGGTAAAGTAATAAAGGTATGAGGTGTGGTCCAACATGCCACAACACAAATCTCTCTTAAGGAAATGCCTTACAACAGTGCCCAAGAGGTAGGGGTTATTGTCGTTGTAGCGCAACACTCTCACTTCATCCAAGCAAATGCACAAATTACACACTGAACATAAACAGTGGAGACGCTATTCTTCCGTAGAAGTGCAGGGCGGCGGGTGGAAAGGCATTAACTCAATTTTAAGCGAGACAATTTTAATTGCCACAAACGCATAAAGGCGGGTTTGGGTAAGAATGTTACCCTTGATAACTCTGGGGCAAACTGTAGGCACGAATGGTGGACTGCGTGCAGCTCACTCACTCACTGTGCGGATGTAAGTGCAATCAGCAAAGATGTCTTGAATGAGAGATATTTCCAGCGGCTCAAAAGGTTGCTGTGATATCGGCCCACGCACAAAAGAAAGATCCCAAGATGGGGCTAAAGGCTTGGAGACTGGGCGTAAGCGATGCTCTCCCTTCGTAACAGAGGGTGTTTCCGTACTGTGTTGTCCTCGAAGCCTATATGACAGGCAGAGATAGCGGCTGAATAGACCTTAACAGTGAACTGTTTTTCGGCCACACCACCAAATGTATCCTCTCACAGGCCAGGTCCAGATGGCCATGGTTTCTTGGTGAGGGTGTAAAATCTCTCTGCCCACCTGGGTCGAAAGATCCCTGCGCAACGGTAGTTGTCAAGGCTTCAGAGCCTAACCAGAACCGCTAACCAGAGCCTCCCTGGCCATCGAGGGGCTAACAAGATGAAGGATAATACTTGTTCCCTCACTCTGTTTAGAGTGGGGAGTATCAAGCATAGAGGAGGAAAAGCGTAGAGAATTACCCCTTTGCCAAGCGTGTGCCAGCGCGTCCAATCCCAGTGGTGTATATCCTGCTATCGCCAAGAACAATAGACAACACGTCTTTGTGCTGTGAAGAGATCTACGGCGGCTAGACCGTATCACTCCCAGATCTGGTTCACCACCTGGGGATGGAGTCTACACGTAACAGGTTCCCTCTGGACAAAAAGTAATGAGAGGAGTCGTGCGTAATGAGAGGAAGTGTGCCCTGCTCCACAGTCTTGACAGCTAGTCTGTGTCGATGCAGAGAGCTAGTGACACCCTGGTGTGTTGATGTATGCCACTACAGTCGTATTGTCTGTCCTGACAAGGATATGATAATATCGAAGGAAGAGCAAAAAGTTTATCAGTTTGAATAAAACACTGTCAGCAGTTAGGTCATTTAAGGTATGGCAGTGCTGTGGGGATCCTCGTGCACTTCACCCCACCCTGTTCACGATGACACTACCCCTTAGGGGAGCGCGTGAGAAGAAGATCGAGGGTCTCTTCCAGTTACGGAGCGCTGAGAGACAGTCTGTGACAGTGGAAGCTCCCCAGAGGAGGAAGGGGAGGACCATCCTCCTCAGTGAATCTCATTTATTTATTTATTTTGTGCAACATTTAAAAAGTTAGCCTTTTTAGATAAACCGATACAAAATATATTCACAAATAATTGATTCAAACACACTGTGTTTGCAATGAAGGTCTACAGTAGCCTCAGCAGCACTCTGTAGGGTAGCACCATGGTGTAGCCGGAGGACAGCTAGCTTCACCCTTTTCCATAGACTTACATAGTAATTATGACAACTTATGGAGGACATCCGCCAACTCATCAGAGCTTTTGCAACATGTTATCCACCCAATCAAAAGGTCAGAGAATGAATCTAGTACTGAAAGTATAAGCTACAGCTAGCTAGCACTGCAGTGTCTAAAATGTGGTGAGTAGTAGACTCAAAGAGAGAGAAAGACAACGGTTTTGAACAAATTAATCTCTTTAAAAAAGAAGTGCAGGTCGGGACACGAAGTAAACTGTTGGATGCCCCTCACTGCCGCTGGAGGCGTACCCCTAGGTAGGACGTCCCTTCTTTCCCCAAGGGAATTAAGTGGGCGGGACCTCGATGAGGCAGCAGCTTAGGACCGCTTCCCCCGCTGACCTCTGTTAGGAGAGTCGAACTAAGGGTTCGCAGCCTGGTGCGTTGCTGAGGGTTTTGCGTTGCAGACAATCCTGGTGCCAGCATGTTGCCCTCTCCCTACCACAAGGCCTTGGCTCATGGAAGGGGAGAGCAGGTTACCACGTTACCCAGATCTTTTTTTTTTTTACCTTTATTTAACTAGGCAAGTCAGTTAAGAACAAATTCTTATTTTCAATGATGGCCTAGGAACAGTGGGTTAACTGCCTGTTCAGGGGCAGAACGACAGATTTTGTACCTTGTCAGCTCGGGGATTTGAACTTGCAACCTTTCGGTTACTAGTCCTATGCTCTAACCACTAGGCTACGCTGCCGTCATTTAGCAGACGCTTCTTGGGGACAACAGAAGTTAAAGGCTTCGCCTACCGTACAAAGTTCTTGTGTATCGGTTATGATGGCGACAGAAGGCCTAAACAGTTCCTTCGATGCGATAGGACTATGGAGGAAATCTGCCTTTTCCTTGTGCGAGAGGCTGGACATGTTGAGCCACAAGGCTCCACCACCGCAAGGCTCATGGCGCGCCCACAACCTTGTATGACGACTCTGGAGGCCCGGAGGTTGAGATCTGCAATGACAGATATCGTCCCATAGGTACTGGATGACTGTGCCTTTGCCTAAGATATTGCCTATCTCTAGCAACAAATTGGCCTGGTAAGCCAACAGTAGGGACATTACGTTCAATGCACATACAGAACATGCCGTAGATATGTAGACCTTATGGAATATGGAGGCGGTGAAACGCTTCAGGGAGAGCAGTGGTGGTCATTGACGAGGCACTGGGGTTGAGGTGGTTAGCCAGTGACGGCTCGACCACCGGCGGCTTGCCAAAGCCCCTGTCCTCCTCCGCGATCTTGAGTCTGACCACTGTCCGTCTGCAGACATCGATAAGTCCGAATCTGTCATTGGGTATCCTAGCTCCACTGAGGTAGGAAGAGGGCCTCAAGCCTGGGGCTTCCTCTTCCCCCTCTTCTTCCTCTGGGAAGATGCCAGTCATTTCCTCGTCAAATCAAATCAAATCAAATCACCAAACGTGTCAATGACAAGGTCCCCTTCCCCTTCCCCCGCTGCAAGCTCATCAAACAGTGGTTTGAAGTCCTCTGGGTAACTCTCTGCTACCTCCACCCATGTGGGTTGAGGTTGCGTGGTAGCCTCCTCACCTGCAGGCTGTGAGGGTGATAGGGCCCACAAAAGGACTGCTCTTCACAGCCTTCACTTGAGGGCGGTCTTGGGAAAGTCCATACCGTGCACAGGGTGCACGGGAAAGCGAGTGCTGACCTAGCATGTTACCCAGCTTAGCTAAGTCTTCCGGCGAGAGCTAGCCCGTTGTAGTGTTTTTAGCTAACTTTTGAGCTAGCTAGACAAGAGACAGGAGCTAGCAATGTTACCTTTGCAGGTAGTAATGCTGGTGTGTTTAACTAACTTTCCAGCGAGCCTTGCGGTGTGGGCTAACTAAGTTTCGATAGCTAGCTGTATACTCAAAGCAAAACTTTCCTTTTGGTCAGTACTCAACACCATCGACAGGAGCTGAGGCCCCAAGTTTGGCAGTGTTAACCTTACTGTTCGCTTGAGAACAGTTCAGTAGGAAGACTTTAGTGAGCATAGTGAGCATAGTCTCTTCCGCAAGGAAGAGAGGCGAGAATGACCAGTGGGCGGGCGAGTGGCACCTTATAAGGAGACCTGTCTGTCTCCAACAGACATTGTGTGATTGGTTCTTTGAGCCCAGTGATCAGGCGAGCAACGTATTTGAAATTAAACCTGCTTATCCAATGCCACATTGATATGACATTTGTTTGGAGTTAAGCCTAATTTCAACCAAAACCTGGAAAGGTATATCCTACAAAAGAAAAGGCTTTACAAAATGTAATGAGGGTGTTTTTATAATGTAATGATAATAACAATTCAAGTGCTCACACATAACAGAGACTCATATCTTTGGTAGAAGCACCAAATAGTGTTTTTAGGGCCCCATAAATGGCTGAAAATCAAGTTGATTAAGATTTTCCTCCTATCAATAGCCCATCATCAGCTGTTGGAATATCAAAACTGACCAGCGGATCAGTAGTATTTCACTCTATTATGGTTACCTTTGACCAGAAAGATCAGTGAACACAAACATTGGTCAACAGAGAGCTACAGATCACAGGGTTTTGTTCTAGCCCCACACTAAGTTAGGTAATTAATTTCAATAAGATCATGAAGTTGATTGGTTGAATCAGGTGGGCAGGAGATGACATGGTAGGCTATCTGCCAGAGCCTACTGTTAGTATACAGTATGTGGTTCAGTGCTGGGCTGCCCCTCCACAATGTTTGGCCTCTGAGGCCCCTCTCAGGGCCCGCTCCTCCTTTAGGTTAGCCTCCTTTAACTCCTCTCTGGCTCTCTGCAGCAGCTCTGGGCACAGCAGCACATCCAGTGCTGTCATGGCCAGAGCCTTGGCCGCCCGCAGGGTGTAGAACTGAGCTTTATCATCACCTAGACGATGGATTCAGAGACACACACAAGTAAGCCTATGTGAAAAATGGTTGAATGGTTGAATACTATATTACATAATATACAGTACCAGTCAGAAGTTTGGACACACCTACTCATTGCAGGGTTTTTCTTTATGTGTACTATTTTCTACATTGTAGGATAATAGTGAAGACATCAAAACTATGAAATAACACATATGGAATCATGTAGTAACCAAAAAAATGTTAAACAAATCCAAATATATTTTATATTTGAGATCTTTCAAAGTAGCCACCCTTTGCCTTGATGACA
This sequence comes from Oncorhynchus tshawytscha, assembly GCF_018296145.1. Taxonomy (NCBI): domain Eukaryota; kingdom Metazoa; phylum Chordata; class Actinopteri; order Salmoniformes; family Salmonidae; genus Oncorhynchus; species Oncorhynchus tshawytscha. The sequence goes on along the minus strand of NC_056446.1, from coordinate 11,858,519 downwards.
GCTTTACACACTCTTGGCATTCTCTCAACCAGCTTCATGAGGTAGCCATCTGGAATGCATTTCAAATAACAGGTGTGCTTGTTAAAAGTTAATTTGTGGAATTTCTTTCCTTCTTAATGCATTTGAGGGGGGGGTATATATATAGAAGATAGCCCTATTTGGTAATATACCAAGTCCATTTTATGGCAAGAACAGCTCAAAAAAGCAAAAGAGAAATGACAATTGATCATTACTTCAAGGCATGAAGGTCAGTCAATCTGGAAAATTTAAAGAACTTTGAAAGTTTTTTCAAGTGCAGTCGCAAAAACCATCAAGCACTACGATGAACGGCTCTCATGAGGACCGCCACAGGAAAAGAAGACCCAGAGTTATCTTTGCTGCAGAGGATAAATTCATTAGAGTTACAAGCCTCAGAAATTGCAGCCCAAATAAATGCTTCACAAATTCAAGTAACAGACACTCTTTGCACACTCTTGGCATCAAGAGTGTTACACACTTTTTTGGTTACTACATGATTCCATATGTGTAATTTCATAGTTTGGATGTCTTCACTAGTATTCGAAAATGTAGAAAAAAAGTACAAATAAAGAAAAACCATTGGTGTCCAAACTTTTGACTGGTACTGTACTGTATTTTCACTGGACAGCTACTGTAAAACAGGGGTAGGCAAACCTGTTTGTGTTTCATACATATTTTTTTATGTTTATGCTGCACTCATATTTGCCCTTCTGGGACAATAAAGACTTACTGAACTGAACTGGGGGGAAAAAAACTTTTATCTATCTAATGGAGTAGACTACAGCTCATTCAGAATGTATTCAGACCCCTTCCCCTTTTCCACATTTTGATACGTTACAGACTCTAAAATTGATTCAATGATTTGTTTCCCTCATCAATCTACACACAATACCCCATAATGACAAAGCAAAAACAGTTTTTTAGAAATGTTTGCAGATTTATATATATATTTAAAAAAAACTTAATTACATAAGTATTCAGACACTTTGCTATCAGACTCGAAATTTAGCTCAGGTGCATCCTGTTGCCATTGATCATCCTTAAGATGTTTCTTCAACTTGATTGGAGTCCACCCGTGGTAAATTCCATTGATTGGACATGATTTGAAAAGGCACACCTGTCTATATAAGGTCCCACAGTTGACAGTGCATGTCAGAGCAAAAACCAAGACATGAGGTCAAAGGAATTGTCCGTAGAGCTCCGAGAAAGGATTGTGTCACGGCACAGATCTGGGGAATGGCAACATTGAAGATCCCCAAGAACACAGTGGCCTCCATCATTCTTAAATTAAAGAAGTTTGGCGCACAGCCAAGACAGCCACTCCTGCGTTTCGGGACAAGTCTCTGAATGTCCTTGAGTGGCCCCAATCCACCCTGACAGAGCTTGAGAGAATTTGCAGAGAAGAATGGAAGAAACTCTCCAAATACAGGTCTGCCAAGCTTGTAGTGTCATACCCAAGAAGACTCAAGGCTGTAATCGCTGCCAAAGGTGCTTCAACAAAGTACTGAGTAAAGAGTCTGAATACTTATGTAAATGTTATATTTCAGTGTTTTATTTTTAATACATTTGCTACAATTTCAGAAAACCTGTTTTGGCTTTTTCATTATGGGTTATTGTGTATAGATTGATGAGGGGAAAAAACAATGTATTCAATTTTAGAATAAGGCTGTAACATAACAAAATGTGGAAAAAGTCAAGGGGCCTGAATACTTTCCGAATGCACCGTGTCTACTGTGTTTCTAATTGACTTCAGGTGTATGAGAAAGACATACCAGCAGCTACGGTGTATTCCTCTGTGTGGTTTAGAGCATCTGAGCCAATGTAAAAGTAAGGGTGGATTCCGGGAACAATAAAAGACACATTGCCAAAGTCTGTGGAGCCTGTGGAGATTACAAACACTCAAAGGTCTTTCATTCTACATTACAGCATTACAGTTTCATTGCATAACAAGAACATCGCCTCCTAGTTCTTCCAATGACCACAATATAGCCTGTGGAAAGCACAGTTGCTGTCTTACCAGAGGTGTTTTTGAGGACATCTTCATCTGTAGTGAATTCCATCCCCAAAGCCTTGCCGTTTACCTCATACAACCCATGCAGGGTGGGATTCCGCAGGACATTGTGAAAGGCATTCCTTGCGAACTCCAGTTCAACCTTTAAAAAATATATATTTTTGGTGAATCGCTTTGGATCAGGGTTAGGGTCCATTTGGAATTTCTGAATTTAATGATATTCAACTCATTGGCCACACCCAACAGGAATCAGAATTTGAATATTCTGTAAAAGTAACCGCCTCTTTACTGCCGTATCATGTCCCCTAATCTTTTGAATGGGCTTGAAGATTATATTAGCAAATTCGTGAAAACGCAGTCATTGATATACAGTGCCTTCGGAAAGTATTCACAATTCCTTACTTTTTTCTACATTTAGAATTTTAAATGGATTTTTATTGAAATTGTGCCTCTGATCTACACACAATACCCCATAATGTCAAAGTTGAATTTGGTTTGTAGAGAAATATTGAAAAAAAAATGTAACTTAATAGTCTTGTGTCAATAAGTATTCAAACTCTTTGTTATGGCCAGCTTAAATAAGTTCAGGAGTAAAAATGTGCTTAACATATCGCATAATGAGTTGCATGGTCTCATTCCGCGTTCAATAAGTCTAGAGCATCTTATTTGAGTTTGACAGTCGTTTCACTGACTTTGCATCACTTGAGCCTATTGCCACTTATATGTGCTTTCCATTTGGCACAGACATAAATGTGGAAGTCATTGCCTCCAAAATGGGATCACATGTTCAGTTGGACACAACTATAGCAGAAACTGAAATTCTCACCCTTCAAATTGACATTCAGCTGAACTCCAGGGCAACCACTGAGATGAAGGAAGAGTTCTAGGAGCTACTGCTAGAGAAGTATCCCAACATAAGAATATGTGCTCTCCACTTAACAGCCCTTTTTGGATCAACCTACCTCTGTGAGTCTGCATTTTCTCACATTAAGTACAGATCTACTATGACTGATGACCACTTTGTGGCCTGCATGAGACTTGCAACAAGTTGCTACAGCCTTGACAATGAAAAACTACTAGTATCCACGCAATGCCAAAAGTAACACTAAGGTAGGACATTAAATTAGTTGCACTTATTTGTGGAAAACATGTTATTGGTCCACATTATATTTGGGTATCAAATAGCAGCAGGTCCATGCTCAGTGGTGTGTTGCGTTTCATACTTGTTGTTGGTTGGTTTAGATTTAGAGACTGGTAGATCTCATCAGACTGGCAAATGAAAAAGTAGATCTCACATCAAAGAAGGTTGGGTACACCTGCTCTACAGAATAAAAATATTCCAAAACATGCATCCTGTTTGCAACAAGGCACTTAAGTAATACTGCAAAAAATGTGGCAACGAAATGAATAGAAAACGGTATGATTGGAGCAAATCCAACACAACACATCACTGAGTACCACTCTTCATATTTTCAAGCATGGTCGTGGCTGCATCATGTTATGGGTATGTTTGTCATCGGCAAGGGCTAGGGAGTTTTTTGGGATAAAAAGGAACTGAATACAGGCAAACTCCTAGAGGAAAACCTGGTTCAGTATGCTTTCCAACAGAGACTGGGAGACAAATTCATCTTTCAGAAGGACAATAACCTAAAAGAAATCTACACTGGAGTTGCTTACAAAGACGATATAGAATGTTCCTAAGTGACCTAATTACAGTTGACATAAATCGGCTTGAAAATCAAGACATGTAAATGGCTGTTTTAGCAATGATATTCAAAATAACTTGACATAGCTTGATTTTTTTTAAAGAATAATGAACAAATATTGTACAACCCAGGTGTGCAAAGCTCTTATAGACTTACCTAAAAAGACTCACAGCTGTAATCGCCGCCAAAGGTGCATCTACAACAAAGTATTGACTCAGGGGTGTGAATACTTCTGTAAATTAGATATTTCTGTATTTCTATTTTCAATAAATTTGATAGAATTTCTAAAAACATGTTTTCACTTTGTGATTATGGGGTATTGTCTGTAGATGGGTGAGAAAACAAAAATATTTAACCAATTTTGAATTCAGGCTTTAACACAACAAAATGTGGAATAAGTTAAGGAATATAAATACTTTCTGAAGGCACAATTATATTTGTGTTTGTGGATATCATTCAAAAAGCCTACACCAGTTAAAAGACTAGGAAAATGTTGCATCACTTGCTTAGCATATTGAATTTGAATTGAAGGAAGTAGAATTTAATTCAAACCAATTCAAAGAAATCAATGGAGACATGAAACATGAGTCTCAAACATTTTGCCAAAAGCATCTTCCACTTATTACTGCAAAGAATATAGATATTTCAAATATAAACTGGATTATATAACTGAAAGATGCCAAACAGTATTTTGTTTGTATTTTTGCCATGATGTGTTAGGTTGCTCCCTTCAATTCTAGAGTGTATGATCTAATGCATTCTGGGAAATTATTTTCCCCCATAATATTTTATAACATGTAAGTGAATTATGAATTATTACAGACAACCTACAAAATGTTCTTAGAATTTTTCCAGAGGACTGTAATTATTTAAATAGACTTTAGGATGAGTTTTAAATATGAAATGTTTCAAGAACATGTTAAACATAGTATTGGTAACCATACATGACGTCAAAATAATCTACTTCCTATCAATCAAATTCAATAAAAAATGCTGCTTCCTGTGGAGTGAGGCCAATTAGAATGTAATTAAAATTCAAGAATTTAATTTTAATTATAGACTAATTCATAACTCAATTCAGAATTGAATTAATTTTCCTACTTTGGAAAATTATGTTGAGGAAATTTGTTTGTTAAATATAACAATAATGTGTGACACGCAAAAAGATAAGTTATTCACATATTTCTCTTAAATGATTATATTATTATTATATTATTTTCTTCTTTGTGGTGATTTTGTCATTGTGCTTACTTCACAGCCAGTTGCCATGGCAGCGGCTCTAAAACACATCTCAGCCTTGGCCTTGATGGTGGGCAAGTCTTTACGCAAGGGAGTTCGGAGATAGTACTCCAGCTCTGTGTAGGCAGGGATGATGTTGGGTTTCACCCCTCCATGCTTGATGATACCTGCACAGGACCACACAAGGAAGCAATGTAGAACTATATTTGGTAAATGTTTGCTGCATAGAGTTTGCAGGCCTCGCATTCCTTCTGCGTAGAGTTTAAAATGGCTCTGAAGTTGTTATTGTGGAAATAAATATTACTCTTGAAGACAAGATCAGGAGGAACATACAGTACGTGTTTATGTTAACTGAGCTGTCCCTCACCGTGGATTCTCCAGTCTGGCTTGAGTTGCTGTCTGAGCACTGAAAGGTTATTGTAGGCAAGGACAGCAGCGTCCAGCGCGTTGACCCCTTCCCAGGGATAGGCTGCAGCATGAGATGCCTTGCCATGGTATCTCACTATGACACTGGAAATAGAAAAATTGTGCCAAAACGTTGGTCTTTACCCATAAAATATTGGAAGCATATTTAGAGTGTGTGACTATCTGAATATATATATATTTTTTTACACAAGTTTACTCTTCTATTAGTCAGTACCACTTACAACATTTTTGAGTGTGTATCAACTTATGCCTTTCACTGGTAATGAAACAAGAAACCAGACCTAGGCCTCAGAGTCATGACGTTGATCTGGTTTATTCTGAGATTCATCAGCGGTATCTCACATGTTGCAACTGGTCTGACTGCAGCCTGAAATAGCACTGCAATGCAGCTAGGGGCCCCAGTACAGAGTTCATGCATATTTTACAAGGGGTTCTCTGCCAACAATGGATTGCACTCTACAACATTGATCTCTACCTAATATGTTTTCCGTTCTAGCAGCCATTAACTATGACAAGTGGGATTATGAAAGATTGAGTATGTTTCCCATATGTACCCTTTTAGTAGTGCGCTATAAAAGGAATGTAGTGCCATCGGGTGCCACAAAAATACAATTAGACTGTTGTGTGTGAGCCCTTGAAATAACCTTACTCGTGTTCAGCCACATCTGGAAGCCAGGAAGCATCCTCCTGTGAGGGATGAGCCATGAATACCACGTCCATGCCATCAAACGCTCTCTCTCTTATCAGGTCGATTTTACCCCCTCCATCCTCTTCTGCTGGGGTTCCCAACACTGTCACCTGTGGAGGAAGAGTTGGCTGGTCAATGTGTCCAGAAAATGAGCATTAGGTTCATGCAAATCCTATTTTACAATGCGCTCAAGAATGATGCTTCAGGTTATTGGATGTGTAAGGGAGGTTACCCTAGAGTTGGGGGTTACAGTGAGGTGGCAACAATGCAGAGCTGATTTTCTTTCCCAGCGTGAGGCTTTTATTTGCATGTGGAGATAATAGCCAGTGTCACGTTCTGACCTTTATTTCCTTTGTTTTGTATTTATTTAGAATGGTCAGGGCGTGAGTTGGGTGGGCAGTCTGTTTGTTTTTCTAGGTTTTGGGTATTTCTATGTTTCGGCCTAATATGGTTCTCAATCAGAGGCAGGTGTCATTAGTTGTCTCTGATTGAGAATCATACTTAGGTAGCCTGGGTTTCACTGTGTGTTTGTGGGTGATTGTTCCTGTCTCTGTGTTTGCACCAGATAGGACTGTTTAGGTTTTCGCACATTTATTGTTTTGTTAGTTATTTCATGTCTAGTTCCTTTATTAAAGAACATGAATAACCACCACGCTGCATTTTGGTCCGCTTCTCCTTCACCACAGGAAAACCCTTACAGCCAGCTATATTTATAGGCAATTATTTTTTATAAATACTTCCTCATATGCGTTCTCCTGTTCTATTGGTTTTCTTTCCACGTTCTTTCATTGTCTAACAGCCAAAGGCATTATCCTAATCATATTAACAACCCATGATAGTTGTTGCATCTTTAAATCCCCCCTCTTCCTAATGGATATTTCCATCTCTGTCCATGAAACCTCTTACATGTGCAGTGCGCATTTTAGAACGGTGTTTTCCCGCAAATTGCATTTTTGAACATTTACGCATAAGGCCTACTGCCGTGTGTACATTTGTTATTTTGTGTTTGATGCACCATTCTCTGTAAACCCTAGACACAGTTGTGCTTGACAAACCCAGGAAGCCCGCCAGTTTCTGAGATCCTGGAGCTGGCGCGCCTGGCACAGACCATGCTCAAAGTCGCTTTGGTCACTTGTTGTGCCCATTCTAATGTTCAACCAAACAGTAACTGAATGGCTCGATGTCTGTCTGTCTGCCTGCTTTAGCAAGTCACTGCCACTTGACTCAATGTCTGTAGGAACAAACCATTTTCGTGAACGTTTGAGAACAACTGGACAATAGAACTCACAGGGCTGAGCTTGCATTATGCAGGTTTACATCGTGTAGGCCTATGCAACTGCAATTAAAAAAGCAACTCACAGTCTATGCCATCACTGTTGTGTTGTTTTTTTTACATTCAGGTAGGCTAATAATTGTGGATTGAAAAGGTCAAGGTAACCTAGCCAGCCCAAGTTGAAATATAAACCAAATTCGATCACATTCACATTTTCAGAAAATTAATTTATCCTTTATAAATTGACTATAAATACACAACATTACAAATGTCTTCATCCTTGCCAGGGGGGACAAGGCCTGTAGCATATGCAGCTGTGGTTGTAATCAGTAGCCTCCAGTTGATCACAGTAGACTACAGTTGATCAGACTGAAAAATCACCACATTTCCATCACATATTTTTTCAATTTTACTAGGCAAGCCAGTTAAGAACAAATTCTTATTTACAATGACGGCATAACCCGGTCAAACCCGGACGACTCTGGGCCAATTGTGCGTTGCCCTACGGGACTCCCAATCAGGCCGGATAGGATTCAGCTTGGATTCGAACCAAGGTCTGTATTGACGCCTCTTGCACTAAGATGCAGTGCCGTACACTGCTGCGCCACTCGGGAGCCCCATACAGCATGTCAGATCGGTAATGTTTAGGTGTAGACTGATGCAACATTTCTGTGAAATGTTTGTGCTTGTGTAACTCTGGCGGGAGTGAGGTGTTTTTACTTTTGCTTTATTCACGGCCGGGAAATTTATCTGAGGTCGTGCAACCCGATACGATTCATGGTTGCTGCGTTCACGTCGTGAGAACATAGCAGGGGTGAAATGTAGGTGCAACTCGATATGATATGTGCCTCTGTTCACGACAGGGGAACTGAGCAGGAGTTAACGACTTCAGTGAAACTCCACGTGATTATTGCATTCGTATTTTCTGGTGTTCCTCCCACAAAGTTTTGAGAATGACACAAATATTAATTTTCAGAGTTTGCTGCTTCAGTATCTTTAGATATTTTTGTGAGATGTTACAATGGAATACTGAAGTATAATTACAAGCATTTCATAAGTGTCAAAGGCTTTTATTGACAATAACATGAAGTTGATGCAAAGAGTCAATATTTGCAGCGTTGACCCTTCTTTTTCAAGGCCTCTGCAATCCTCCTTGGCATGCTGTCAATTAACTTCTGGGCCACATCCTGACTGATGGCAGCTCATTCTTGCATAATCAATGCTTGGAGTTTGTCAGAATTTGTGGGGTTTTGTTTGTCCACCTGCTTCTTGAGGATTGACCACAAGTTCTCAATGGGATTAAGGTCTGGGGGTTTCCTGGCCATGGACCCAAAATATCAATGATTTGTTCCCCGAGCCATTTAGTGAAACCGCTTGCATGTGCATTCTGCATCACATTTTAGAACGTGTTTTCACGCAAATTGCATTTTTGAACATTTATGCTTAGGCCTACTGCCGTGTGTACATTGTTGTGCCTAAAATGTGAATAAATAATAGTTTATCAACATTTTAAGCAAAACATTCCAATCTGTTCTATCAGCCCTATTAATTGATACAGCATATACCTCCACTACACTACATTGATGCGTATCAGTGGAGATTAAGAAGTGAGTTTACACAACGCCCACTGAAAAATAAGTGGGTATACAGCATATACCTGCATATACCCTCCACTACACCAGTGACAGCATGGTTAGTACATAATAACAAACATCATGGCAGCCTATTTTGACTCACTTTAATATATACTCAGTGGCCAGTTTATTAGATACACCCATCTATACTGAACAAAAATATAAATGCAACATGTAAAGTGTCAAAAGATCTCAGAAATGTTCCATATGCACAAAAAGCTTATTTCTCCAATTTTGTGCACAAATGTGTTTACATCCCTGTTAGTGAGCATTTAGCCAAGATAATCCTCCCACATGACAGGTGTGGCATATAAAGATGCTGATTAAACAGCATGATCATTACACAGCCGCAAACCACGCGTAAGCACACCTGCCCAGGACCTCCACATCCGGCTTCTTCACCAGCGGGATCGTCTAAGACCAGCCACACGGACAGCTGATGAAACTGAGGAGTATTTATGTCTGTAATAAAGCCATTTTGTAGGGAAGAACTCATTCTGATTGGCTGGGCCTGGCTCCCCAGTGGGTGGGCCTATGCCCTCACAGACCCACCCATGGCTACGCCCCTGCCCGGTCATGTGAAATTCATAGATTCGTGCCTAATGAATTTATTTCAATTGACTGATTTCCTTATATGAACTGTAAGTCAACACTCCCCACACCATTACACCCACCACCACCAGCCTGTACCGTTGACACCAGGCTGGATGGGGCCATGAACTCATGCTGCTTATGGCGCACCTGTTAGCTTGCACGATTCGTTCCATTCTCCTTCGACCTCTCTCATCAAAGAGCTGTTTTCGAACCCCCAGGACTACAGCTGATTGGATATTTTGTGTTTGACGCACCATTCTCTGTAAACCCTAGACACAGTTGTGCTTGACAAACCCAGGAAGCCCGCCAGTTTCTGAGATCCTGGAGCTGGCGCGCCTGGCACAGACCATGCTCAAAGTCGCTTTGGTCACTTGTTGTGCCCATTCTAATGTTCAACCAAACAGTAACTGAATGGCTCGATGTCTGTCTGTCTGCCTGCTTTAGCAAGTCACTGCCACTTGACTCAATGTCTGTAGGAACAAACCATTTTCGTGAACGTTTGAGAACAACTGGACAATAGAACTCACAGGGCTGAGCTTGCATTATGCAGGTTTACATCGTGTAGGCCTATGCAACTGCAATTAAAAAAGCAACTCACAGTCTATGCCATCACTGTTGTGTTGTTTTTTTTACATTCAGGTAGGCTAATAATTGTGGATTGAAAAGGTCAAGGTAACCTAGCCAGCCCAAGTTGAAATATAAACCAAATTCGATTACATTCACATTTTCAGAAAATCAATTGATGTATTTATAGCCCATGTGTTTGCGTTAGGATAAAACAATTTTATCCTAACACAAATAAATTGAATATAAATACACGACATTACAAATGTCTTCATCCTTGCCAGGGGGGACAAGGCCTGTTGTAATCAGTAGCATCCAGTTGATCACAGTAGACTACAGTTGATCAGACTGAAAAATCACCACGTTTCCATCACACATTTTTTCAATTTAACTAGGCAAGCCAGTTAAGAACAAATTCTTATTTACAATGACGGCATAACCCGGTCAAACCCGGACGACTCTGGGCCAATTGTGCGTTGCCCTACGGGACTCCCAATCAGGCCGGATAGGATTCAGCTTGCATTCGAACCAAGGTCTGTATTGACGCCTCTTGCACTAAGATGCAGTGCCGTACACTGCTGCGCCACTCGGGAGCCCCATACAGAATGTCAGATCGGTCATGTTTAGGTGTAGGCTGATGCAACATTTCTGTGAAATGTTTGTGCTTGTGTAACTCTGGCGGGAGTGAGGTGTTTTTACTTTTGCTTTATTCACGGCCGGGGAATTTATCTGAGGTCGTGCAACCCGATACGATTCATGGTTGCTGCGTTCACGTCGTGAGAACATAGCAGGGGTGAAATGTAGGTGCAACTCGATATGATATGTGCCTCTGTTCACGACAGGGGAACTGAGCAGGAGTTAACGAATTCAGCGAAACTCCACGTGATTATTGCGTTCATATTTTCTGGTGTTGCACTTGCATTCAGTAGTGTCTATGAGTTACGTGATTATGAAGAAAGGACACAGATGGTTCCTGATGTGAGATATTCACTGTGGTGTTAAACAGAACAACTGGTGCTGTGAGATTAGGATATCAGGACCTGTAACAGTAAAGCAAAGGATCACAATATATGGGAAAATGGAATGGCTGCAGTTTTGCGGTTATGAGAACATGATGAATGGAATGCTAAGGCAATAAATGTACTTAAAGTGTGTATTCTTCTTATTCTGTCCTTTTGCTGTAGGCCTATTAATGTTCTGTATTATGTCATGCTTTCTGTTTTGTGTGGTCCCCGGAATATCGCTGCTGTAGCTAATGAGGATCCTAATAAAATACTAAACACTAAAATGAACACTGGAGGTAAGTGGAGAGCGTGCTTTGCACTTGGGCGTGCCTTGTGGCCGGCTCGCACGACCTATTATGTCGGTGAGACACACAGAACCTGTTTCCAATATGGACTGCTAAAATGTGCAAGAGTTGACAAACCGTGAAGAAAAACAGTAGGCATACTTTCTCATTCTTGTTAACGCTTTTGAATCAACATTTTAATGAAACTGTGAGCTTGCACGTAAAATATATCTTGAAACATTTTACCTGTACAGGGACGGGGAAATCGGGTGTGTGTTCTACCAAAGCTTTCAATCCGATCGCCGCAGCAGCTCCTATTTCCGCAATGAGGTTATGGCCACATGCATGTCCAATGCCTGGCAGTGCGTCGTATTCACTCAAGAAACCAACATTTATGACATTATTGTTCTCCTTGCCACCGACAGGTCCCCATATGGCACGGAATGCTGTCTCGAGCTTAAAATGACTGTCCACAGTCCATCCCTTCTCCTCTGAGAAAAATGTAACTAACCTGTCGTGGGACTTTCTTTCTTCATATGCGAGTTCTGGGCAACTCCATATGTCTTTACTAAGACGATGAAGCCTGTCCTTGGCTTCGTCGATACAACTGCCAACTTTTTGTTTTAGCTCCAGGAGCGTATCTGTAGCGTGCTGAGCCATTTATAACGAGTCGACTGAGTCAGCACTAAACACTGGACTGCAGACAGTAGGGAGTCTTCATTTGCTCAGATTGACTGGAGTGTTGGATTTTAAATCTTGGTCAAAGGGCATGTTTATGTTTTATAACGGGAATGTTACACCAGGGCCAGACTACTGCATTTGGGGCCCGTGGCACCGACAGTTTTTGGGGGATCAGCCAATTTACTGCATTTCAACAAATTTTGCCATGGTGCATTGAAAACAATGTGCTGTTTTATAATGCTATTCTATACATTTTGTAATGAGGCTAAGTGAAAATGCTGCCGTTTTAAAGCACATTTTCTGAAATTCTAGTTTTTGCCATGGGGCAGAGATTTTTTTGTTGCTATTTTATAGTGCATCTCATGCTTTTGTTCACATTTTGCCATGAGGCTGGGAGAAAATGTGGCAGTTTTAAAGTTAATTTCCTGCTATTATCCTACTTGAAGAATAGCTTCGTCGTGGCCAAAAGTTTTGAGAATGACACAAATATAAATTTTCACAGTTTGCTGCTTCAGTGTCTTTAGATATTTTTGTCAGATGTTACAATGGAATACTGAAGTATTAATTACAAGCATTTCATAAGTGTCAAAGGCTTTTATTGACAATTACATGAAGTGGATGCAATGAGTCAATATTTGCAGCGTTGACCCTTCTTTTTCAAGGCCTCTGCAATCCTCCTTGGCATGCTGTCAATTAACTTCTGAGCCACATCCTGACTGATGGCAGCCCATTCTTGCATAATCATGTTTGGAGTTTGTCAGAATTTGTGGGGTTTTGTTTGTCCACCTGCCTCTTGAGGATTGACCACAAGTTCTCAATGGGATTAAGGTCTGGGGGGTTTCCTGGCCATGGACCCAAAATATCAATGATTTGTTCCCCGAGCCATTTAGTTATCACTTTGCCTTATGGCAAGGTGATCCATCATGCTGGAAAATGCATTGTTCATCACCAAACTGTTCCTGGATGGTTGGGAGAAGTTTCTCTCGGAGGATGTGTTGGTACCTTTCTTTATTCATGGTTGTGTTCTTAGGCAAAATTGTGAGTGAGCCCACTCCCTTGGCTGAGAAGCAACCCCACACATGGTCTCAGGATGCTTTACTGTTGGCATGACACAGGACTGATGGTAGAGCTCACCTTGTCTTCTCCGAACAAGCTTTTTTCCGGATGCCCCAAACAATCGGAAAGGGTATTCATCAGAGAAAATGACTTTACCCCAGTCCTCAGCAGTCTAATCCCTGTACCTTTTACAGAATATCAGTCTGTCCCTGATGTTTTTCCTGGAGAGAAGTGGCATCTTTGCTGCCCTTCTTGGCACCAGGCCATCCTCCAAAAGTCTTCGCCTCACTGTGCGTGCAGATGCAATCACACCTGCCTGTTGCCATTCCTGAGCATTTTTTGGGGGGGGATTCAGTTTTTGCATGGCAAAGAGGGATTTGCAATTAATTGCAATTAATCGGATTACTCTTCAAAACATTCTGGAGTACATGCAAATTGCCATCATACAAACTGAGGCAGCAGACTGTGTGAAAATGTATATTTGTGTCATTCTCAAAACTTTTGGCCATGACTATGTGCCAGATCAAATGTTCTTCAGGCTGAGTAAACATGTTGCATAATGATATATGGTCAGAGGGGGCACTCATCCATTTACGTCAGTCTAGAACAGCAATTCAGATACATTCAGCCTGGTTGAATTAAACAAGGTTAGTTGCACTGTTCAAAGTGGGCACACTGCATTACATTGTTGCTAGTTTATTTTTCACTGTTGTGTAACTTAACCACTACCATTAATACTGAAACTAGAGTACTACTCATACTCTGATGTTGTATACAGATGTAGGATCTTCATTTGTGCAGGTTTGCTACAGCAGGAAAATAATGCTGCAGCAACAGGAAATGTGAATTATAATTCATGGACATTTTGTAAGGGTTGATACATTTTCATAAGGAAAAATCAAGTCTGAAATTTCAAAGTGGAAATTAAACTTCAGAAGCCTTTTTAAGCCTAAAAAAAAAAAAAAAAAATTAAGATGCCTTTGAGGAAAGTTCTCCTGCAACAGGGTGATCTGATTAATAAGAGCCTACATCTAATATATATTTGATTAATAACATATATTAGATGTAGTGTAATAAACCCATACATTTATGGGAAGACTGACTGGCATTAAGAAATTTGTGCCATCAGCCTTTTCAACTGAGACATTTTTTCTGGTGAGAGCTGGTGGGGAACAGACATACAACATATTGGGGGTAGACAATATTTTAATGTCAATTTAGATATTAAATGCACCAAAACATTTCTCTAATTACCAATGTGGGGGACGGGGGTGTAAAAAAAAAAAATGAATACAAATTTAGTGACTGGACTAAAATCACTTTTCTTTTAACAATTGCAACAACATGAGTCGATCTTCGGTACAGTAATACAATTTCATCATTGTGACATCACTAAGAGTCAAGGAACACGAACTAGCAGCTACCTGGCTCCAGAGGTCAAATCACCTGTCTTGGTCAATGAGAGAAGATTTGAAATAGACAAGATGGCGGCATACACATTGATTTAAATTTAGTAACGGTGCACTTTCGAAATTCAAACCAAACTCCCTGCAACTAGACATGGACGTTTAGAAGACACTGGTTGTCAGGAATTGAGGAAGTGTCGCCACATTAAGGTTGGTCAAAAATTCTCTGTGTTACGCCAAACAGTACCTAATCTGTAACAGCTAATGGAGCATCAGGATCTTATCACATTAGTCCGTTACAATCTGTTAGCTAGGGTCAAAGGTGTTACATAATAATCAAGATCACTTCGGGTAAATATAATTCTGTGCTTTAGATGGGAAAATGAAAGACATGAAATAAAAACACAAAGCATTTAAAAAAACAAAACAAATGAGTCAGTGCTAGAGATTTAAAAGAATAAGCACTCAGTGCTGAATGTCTGTTTTCTGCAGCAGCAGTTGTCCTCTTCAAAGGGAATCATTGATTCTGAGACTTTCACATTGCCACTCCATCTTCTTAATCTCACCCACCCAGCCAGCTCAATCGGCCGTTGAGCTGGCAAGATTATTTTTGTACTACAGGACGAAAATGTGTACTGTAGTACAGGAGTTGTGAAACAATCTTCCTTCTAGAGAGTTCTGTCCTCTACAGTGCTTTCAGGGCAATAGCAGCCACAACAGGTGGGGTGAGGTTCACAGAACCCCAAACCGTCACAGCTCTATGCTTGCCGCTATGGGGACCCGTGTTTTGTTTTTCAGTCAGTCTTGTGCAAATTTGTAAAATGTTTTCTTACGTTCAATGTCCCATAAAATGGGCAATGCAGCCCATTATTTAGAGTAAAAAAGTGCACCAGTTCATGGTGAACATATTTTGGGCTTCAGTAACAAAACTATACTTTCTGTTAAAATAACATGAAAAATAGTCATTTTACATGTTTACAGAAGTTCATTAAAAATCAAATAAAAACAAGCCTGCTTGCTCAAAACTATGTGAAATTGTATTACAGATCAAAAACTCATTACATTCGGTTGCTGTTAAGTTATCGGTCCAGTTTTTCAGTGCCAAATGTGTTGTCATTGATCGGGTATAGAAGGATCGTTCCAGCTTTTCCATCCATTGTGATCAAGGTTTATCTTCAACCTTCAGCAAAGACTTCAAATGAAAAGTCATTTTCTCACGGCTGTGGTCGGAATGTTGGGGGACAGTTTCACCAACCCAGTGACTGGGTGGTTTGGGCAGGACACTTGGAGATGGGGGCTCGCTGAACTTAGCTCCAGCATAGATCTTCTCTCCGTCTTTGAGCTCCTCCTCGGGTACAAGCTCAGCTGGGGATACATTCACGATCTTGGCACTGTCAGCTGAGTTGAAGGACTTCTTCTCCTCTCGACGGAGGAGCTGGAAGGGAGCAGAGGGTGGCTTCTGGTGGCAGCTGCTATGGTTTTTCATTACTGAGAGAGCATTGCCAGGTGCATTAGAATGCCTACTCCTATGGCTCCGGGTGTTCAGATTCTGGGCATCTTGATTGTGTCTATTGAGGTTGTGGACAGACTGGCCTGCTGGTCCTATGGCTCTCTCCACTCTCCCACTTTTTGACTTCAGTAGCTGGTAGGAAAGAAAAACTAAATTACAATCTCACAAGGGTCAAAACCATTCTAACACTTATGCAAATTGATTGCTAAGAAGAACACTTGAAGAAAGAAACAATTGCCAGTTCCATGTAATTTGTTTTTTTTGTGTCAATGCCTTTTGTTAACTATCTCAGGAACTGGCACATCGCCAGCATATTTAAATCCTTCAAAACAAGTAACCTAAATACCTCTAACACGTCTATTCTGGTCAATATTTTTTTTAAACAGTATACAATGTGAACCTTATTCCTATAGGTCCACTGGTAATAATACCAGTGCCCGATTCCAAACATGTACACGCCGTTAGAAGTAGAGTTAACGTACGTCATTTTTTCCATTCAAAGTTGGCAGGCAGTCTCGTTTGACTCTGCCTAGTTGTCGTTCATAATCACTCTGGTACGTTAACCTTGTGAGTGCACTACTTTAGAACCGGGTCGTTGGTTGAATCAGTGTAAATATGCAAACGTTGAGTTTTTAGCCGTCAAAAATAAAGTAGGGGAAGGACTCCATCCCACTGCTTCAAGCGAATTTGTGTAATGTTTACACTATGAATGGTGGTTAATGGATACAAAGCGACATACTATTTCATTAAGAATAAACAAATAACCGAAATACAAATGTACACGCACATAATAAGAACGAAAACAATCTCGTTCTCAAATTAACTCAATTGTATACCTCTTTCTTTGTTCCCTGCTTAAGATAGTGAAGGGTCAACGCAGTCGCCTGGGTCCGGTTGGTCGCGAACTCGGCACTCTGCACTGGGGATTTCGAAACTGCGACATTGTTGTCTGCCAGGTGCATGGGGTTGATCCTCATCGGTTTTTGCTGGTGTGTCCGCTGTAACCCCAACGTTGTCGAACGCAATTTTCTCCCACCTTTCTTCAACATTGCTTGCTTTGGTTTGCTTAGGCTGGCCCCGACATGGTGGGATGTCAAAACGGATGGCTTATTGTGTTTAATAGGGTGACTTAGTGATTCGCCCAACATGACTTCAAAGTCCCGTGAAGGTGGCGAGGGAGGACACATCGACGAAATTAGAGAACTTTTGAAAAATAGTCAGGCAGCGTTAAGTTATTTACCTTACCACTTCGCTATCAACAGCTAACAGTAGCTAGTTAGTCTCTAAGCTCGTCGCTGGCGGAACTGAAGTCTGTCCAAAAACCTCTCCGCAGTGTGTTTTTGATAATACATTGAAGACGAGTTCAACGATGTTGAAGGCGTAGCTAGCTTCCCAATTCTACGCGAGCTTTTAGAAGACCCGAGATGGCGAAGAAGCGATGGACATCGCGCATGACAACTTCCTAACTATACACGCTACTCGCAAAACCCCGGATGTAGGTAGCCGCCACCATTTTAATTGGATAATGCAGGAGAAGCACGAAATTGCAGACCTCCCACGTTGGAAATTATTTAATGTATGTTGTCATTCATTCTCATGATGGGTACTTTCCGAGCCTGGGGATATCTATCTGACTGGCCGCCTGCCTCTATGTCTGTCAATGTAACACAGCAATATAATCATTTTCATTACACATAGAGATGTTTTCCAGACACACATAATTGTTTTCTTCATGTGTCTGTCCTCTGAGCCAGGCAGCCAGCACTGTTTTAGTATTCAGATCCCACCGAGGGAGGACATGCAAGCTGTTGCTGAGCTCTTGTACATCTGCTTGCCTGGTTGGATCCAGCAGCATCAAATCCGCTAGGCAACAGCTGCTGCCTGTGTTGCTGGGCGGGGGGTGGGGAATGTCTCATCACATGAGCAGACCCTCTGTGATTGGTCATCCTGATCAACATTTTTTTCCATAAAATTTTCTTTTCACACATACACACACAAAGATTATACAATGAGTATTAAGATTTGGTGGTCTGATGTACACTCATAGTATAGTAGACAGCTGTCCTGGTCACATTTCCCCTAAATTAAGGGAATTCAAATGAATCCTATCATGGGCATATTTGTGCTCTATTCCTCTGCTTCATGAGCATGTGACATTTTCAACTTCTCTGTAATACCTACATGTTTCAAGCAGACCACCATAGTCCCTATGTCCAAGGAAGCGAAGGTAACCTGCCTAAATGATTACTGCCCCGTAGCACTCACGTCAGTAGCCATGAAGTGCTCTGAAAGGCTGGTTATGGCTCACAACAGCATCCTCCCAGATACCCTAGACCCACTTTAATTTGCATACTGCCTCAATAGGTCCACAGTTGATGCAATCTGAATCGTACTCCACACTGCCCTTTCCCACCTGGACAAAAGGAACATTGACTACAGCTCAGTGTTCAACACCATAGTGCCCATGAAGCTCATTACTAAGCTAAGGACCCTGGGACTAAGCACCTCCCACCGCAACTGGATCCTGGACTTCCTGGTGGGCCACTCCCAGGTGGTAAGGGTAGGCAACAACACATGGGCCATGCTAATCCTCAACACTGGGGCCCCTCAGGGGTGTGTACTTAGTCCCACCCTGTACATCCCTGTTCACCTACGATTGCGTGGCCAAACAAGACTCCAACACCATCATTAAGTTTGCTGGCGACACAACAGTGGTAAGCCTGATCACCGACAACGATGAGACAGCCCATAGGGAGGAGGTCAGAGAACTGTCAGTGTGGTTCCAGGACAACAACCTCTCCCTCAATGTGAGCAAGACAAAGGAGCTGATCGTGGACTACAGGAAAAGGCGGGCCGAACAGGCCCCCATTCTCATCAACGGGGCTGTAGTGGAGCGGGTCGAGAGTTTCAAGTTCCTTGGTGTCCACATCACCAACGAACTATCATGGTCCAAACGCACCAAGACAGTAGTGAAGAGGGCACAACAAAACCTTTTCCTCAGGAGACTGAAAAGATTTGGCATGGGTCCTCAGATCCTCAAAAGGTTCTACAGCTGCACCATCAAGAGAATCCTGACCGGTTGCATCCCCGCCTGGTATGGCAACTGGTCGGCATCTGACCGTAAGGCGCTAGAGAGGGTAGTGTGTACGGCCCAGTACATCACCGGGGCCAATCTTCCTGCCATCCAGGACCTATATAATAGGCGGTGTCAGAGGAAAGCCCATAAAATTGTCAGAGACTCCAGTCACCCAAGTCATAGACTGTTTTCTCTGCTACCCGCATGGCAAGTGGTACCGGAGCGTCAAATCCAGGACCAAAAGGCTCCCTAACAGCTTCTACCCCAAAGCCAGAAGACTGCTGAGCAATTAATCAAATGGCTACCGGACTATTACATTGACCCCGCTCCATTTGTTTTGTACACTGCTGCTACTCTCTTTTTATTATCTATGCATAGTCACTTCACCCCTACCTACAAGTACACATTACCTCAACTAACCTGTACCCCCGCACACTGACTCAGTACTGGTACCCCCTGTATATAGCCTCGTAATTGTTATGTTATTGTGTTAATTTTTTAAATTATTTTTAAATTATTTACTTTGATTTTTGGTAAATATTTTCTTAACTCTTCTTGAACTGCACTGCTGGTTAAGGGCTTGTAAGTACGGTAAGGTCTACACTTGTTGTATTCGGCGCATGTGACAAAGTTTGATTTGATTTTGATATGCACAACCACACTATTGCACTCAGGTGAGCAACATTACATGATCAGACATGGCTACATCTATGCCTGTCATGAGGGATATGGGCAGGATATCTTATTTACATTGTATAATTATGTGTTGAATGGATCAGATATTGTATTGGAATCCCTTTTGTATCTACAGTATATGGCAACATCAGACCAATAATATATAATTAATATTCAAATTCATACATATGATATGAAGGATGGCATGGAGAGCTGCATGGATGAGGCATGTAGAGATCCTAAAACGGAGAAAGGTTCTCCCTTTGTTGGAAAGTAGTTGGTTAACATTGTTTCAGATTGAGTGGAAAGAAAGAGCAATGAAGAGACACATTTCAACCTTCATAATACAACTATATTGTGTCTTAGAAGCAATCCATGATGACAGACCATCCCACCTGTTTTGTTGTGTCCCTAGAAGCCATATCTAACTAATGTAGCAACATTTGTAAATATATGTCTGTGCAGTGGTGGACCCAATTGTCATACTTGAGTAAAAGTGGGATGACCAGGGATGTTCTCTTGATAAATGCATGAATTTGAAATGTTTTCTGTCCTGCTAAGCATTCAAAATGTAACTAGTACTTTTGGGTGTCAGGGAAAATGTATGGAGTAAAAAGTACATTATTTTCTTCGGGAATGTAGTGAAGTAAAAGTAAAAGTAGTCAAAAATATAAATAGTAAAGTAAAGTACAGATTTGAAAAAAATACTTAAGTAGTACTTAAAACTATTTTTACGTAAGTACTTTACACCACTGTGTTTGTGTCATATTTTATTGCGGTTGTACAATTTCATAATTTACAAAATATTCTTCCACACATTAAACAACGAGGAGTTTTGGGGTTAGTCTACCACCTAATGGTTATTTTAAGTAACTGCCATCTAATGGCAAAACAGCGCGGTGCACACTGGGAGAAATTGAGAATTAGATTTTAGTTCGTTCATGGACATTTATTTGGGTTCTTGAGAAAACGGAGAATTACCTCGACATTTGGACATTGAGCAACCGTGAGTAAAAAAACTACACGTGGATAAATGTTCGTATTCCTGTATTAGACCATAAGGACTAGGTTAGGCCCTACATCTAACAAAATCAACCTCATTTTCAAGGCCCCAAATCCGCAGAGCATTGGCGCCCGAGAGCTCGCGGTGAAGGGTGATCACCCAGGAAACGTTACACCGATGTTCAGCTGACGGACTTGCTGTGGCTAACGTTAGCTACATCCTCAGTTTGTGAAATTACCGTAGCCACTCTTGGGCAAAATGTCACACACTGGGCCTCCCCCTCGATGGCGGAATTGTCCTAGAAGAGGACAACCTGTAGCAGGTGAGTTGCGAAAGCTTGTTGTGTTGCTACAACGTTGGCTAACGTTAGTAGCCACAATACTGGTGTTGTGGCGCACAAGCTACCTAGCTAACATTAACTGTCTCACGTTGTATTTACACAAATGATTCAGACCTTTTCAAGGCATTTCGTTTGATCTACTAAGTATGTGCTGGACGAGAACCACGCGTTACCTTAGCATAGGGATTTTGTCTCTAGTCTAACGTTTTGTTAGTCCTTGTAGGCTAGTAAATTACATCACGTGTCACAACAAACCAGCAATACGCATGTATTCATGCTAAAATGACTTGCCCAACAAGAAAAACTGACTAAACATGAAGCTAAAGTAAACACTAATGGTCGGTGTTTCTATAGCTACCCCAGCAAAAAAATGGTGTGTGTTTTTGTATTTAGGATTAGCCAGCCAGATTAGGCTACATGAAACGTCACATGCCATTCGTTTAGAATCATAAAAATGAATCATGCTTCTAGAAGCCACATCTTCACAAGACGGGAGATGGGTCATAGTAACTGTTAAACTTGACAATGCTATTTTCATCATCTGTAATGTATACGGACATAACTCACATGCTCCTAATAAGACCCTTTTACCCAATTTACCAGTGAAAGTACAGGATTTAAGCAACAAATACTCAGAGGCTTTTCTAATTATTTCAGGCGATTTTAATGAAACACTTGATGCATCTGCTGATCGTTTAACTCCTAGAACGAGTCAAAACCCTCAAAATAGTAACATTATCACTACATTATGCAAGGATCTCTGTGTTGAGGATGCCTGGCGTTATTTCAACCCTGATGCTAAGGGTTTTACCTGGACCAACAAAACTGTCACCTAAATCTAGAATAGATTTATTCCTAATTTCCCCTTTTTGTTACAATTTGTTATAGATGTAGATCACCAGTTGGCTCCCATTTCTGATCATCACTTGATTTTCCTGAATTTACAAGCAACTAAAAAATCAAAAGGTACTCGGATATTGGAAATGAAACAACACACTTCTTAAAGATACTACTCTCATTGAAAACATCATCATTAGCTAAAGATATTTTTGCAAGAAAATACTTGGGTCATGGAAGTAGATGGGAATTTTTCAAATATAAAGTCAGTGGTAGCCATTAAACGCACTTAAAGAACCTTAGAGAAAAGGAGATGATGAGCAAGCTTGACAGTTTTCTAAAGAAAGATAATCTATCTGAAGAAGAGGAGTCTGTATTCAAGTCTTTACAACTAGAATCTGAACAGCTTTACAAGGATCTGGCAAAGGGTGCCTTTGTAAAGTCAAGAGCAAAATGGATTGAAGAGGGGGAAAGAAACACTAGTTACTTTTTTGCACTTGAAAAGAGAAACTACAAGAAAATCTTTTACTGCACTCAAAATTAACGATGTTTTATGCAAAGATCCCATTACAATATCATAATTTGTCAATTCCTTTTATGAAAACCTTTACAGCTCTCAGTTTCAGGAAGATTGTTGTGAAAGCTACATATGCCACATACAGAATTATGTCCCTGTAATTGAGAATGATTTCCACTCAGTTTGTGATTCACCTGTGTCAATTGAAGAAATTAGAGAGGCTCTGAATTCAATGAAAAAAGGGAAATCACCTGGCCCTGATGGCCTGTCAGTTGAATTCTATACACAGTTTTGGGAGTTACTAGAATACCCGATTTTCAATGTGTTTCAAGATTGCATTAAAAATGGGGAAATGGTCTCCGCTATGAAACGGGGCCTTATTTCATTGATTCCGATGCCCGATAAAGACCCTTCTCTCATTGACAATTGGAGACCAATTACTTTATTAAATGTTGATTACAAATTGATTGCTCTGCTTTATGCCAAAAGATTACAGAAAGTAATAGATACCATTATAAATTAGACTCAAACAGGATTTATGAAGAGCTCTAACATTCGTTTAGTCTTGGACCTTATAGATTATTCAGATGCAATTGACTCAGATAATTGTCCTATTTTTGGACTTCTGTAAAGCCTTTGACACAATTGAACATTCATTTCTCTCTAGGTCTCTTAAACTTTTTGGATTTGGTGGGAAAATGTTATTAAAGTAATTTGCATGTTTTACAAAGATATAAATAGTTCTGTGCTACTAAACCTTAATATTTCCAAAAGATTCAGGATCAACTGAAGTGTATGACAGGGATGCCCAATTTCCCCATTTTTATATATTTTGGTTGTGGAACTTCTATCTCTAGATATTCTGAATAATGCACATTTGTGTAGCTTAACCATTTTTAACAAAGAAATCAAAATATCCCAACTGGCTGATGATACTACTCTTTTCTTAAGAGACAAAGACCAGGTCGCCCATAATGCTATAACTGCATTTTCTATTGCATCATTCAGGATTAATATGTTTCTAAATGTGAAATCTTGTATTTATTTGACTCTGATGATCAAGAAATTGAAAATATTCCTGTAATTTAGGAATACATCTTGTCAAAAAACCATTTAGTCAGACAACATTTACATTTCTCTCCTAAAATTAAGAGAACTAAAAATATATTTAATAATTGGCTACAAAGAGATCTTTCTATACTTGGGAGAGTACTTCTGTCCAAGGCAGAGGGACTGTCTCGTTTTGTGTACACCTCATTATCGTTATGTGTAAATCCTGCTACTTTAAAGAGATCAATAAGACCTTTCTTGACTTCATCTGGAAAAATAAGTCTCACAAACTAAAACAAATCAGTCCTTTCTAACAAAAGAGCTGAAGGCGGTCTAGAAGTGTTGGATTTTGTTGACATAAATAACACTTTCAAGATAAACTGGTTGAAAAAATATTTGATCAATACTGATTCAATATGGTATTTCATTCCAAATAATGTGTTTAATAAATTGGGAGGTCTTCAATTGTTACTGAAATGTAATTATATTCCTGAAAGATTACCTGCTAAATTGGCTAGGTTTCACCAACAAGCTTTAATGGCCTGGAAAATATGTTTCCTGTACAATTTTTCCCCACATAAAGCTCTTTTGTGGAATAATTCAGACATAACTATAAGGAATAAGTCATTGTTCTACCCCAGCTTGCATGAGGAATATGGACTTTGTTCTTGATATTTTCTACAACGATGGTAATATTCTCACATATGAACAATTTATAACATTGAAAGAGTTTCCAATACCTTTCAGAGAGTTTATTTCTGTGATCAAAGCCGTTCCCAGTGGTCTAACTACACTAATGAAAACTCAACTTAGCTTTGGTAATGATCACGAAGTTTATCCAGAACTCAGATTGGAAGGCGTGGGCTTACTTGAGAGAGCTTGTTGTAATAAATATATATAAGACAAATTCTTCATTCGCAAAACCAACTTACACCGAGAGGAAAGTTTTTCTGGAACACGCTTATTCCTGACATTAGCTGGAAAAATGCATGGTTAAGGCCTTACAAATACTGTATACCAAACAAAGTTATGGAAGTGCACTTCAAAATTTGTAATTTTGTGTAAAATACTTATTTACCATTATGAACAATGCCTATGTTTTTGACATGAAATATGTAATATCTTATTATTGCAATGACAACAAGACCACTGAAATTATTGTACATTTTTTATTTTGTATTCTTGTTGCCAAGTATTTCATACACAAAAAGAAATGCCAAAATTCTATACCAAAATTACACATTTTTCTGATTGAATTCAACTATCTAATTAAAACATTAACCCTAGTGAATAACAACAAGAATAAAATTTTCCTTAATCATTATAATAAGATTTTTTCAGAGTGAATGCAATTGCACTAAAATGGTTTATTTTTTGTATTATTTTATTGATATTTTTTGTATGTATTTTCTTGTTAATACCTGTGTTTTGTTAGACATGTTTGATATAGCAATGTAAGTTGATTTTTGTATTATAAAAAATAAAATGTATCATGCTTACTAGGGGCACTCCTTTTTACGTTTTATTTAATGCAAATTGGCCATTAACCATGTCACGATGTATGGAAAACACAGGGCAGTGAGTGTAGATATATGAGTGGTACTGTTTTCATGGTGTCTGCATATGTTGTGACCTGTCTGCGACCCCTCTTACTTTCACTGTCTCACCAGGTAAATTCCTGCCAATGAAAACTATGTTGGGCCCAAAGTATGATGACAAAGTGCCAGAAGAGAACCGGTTTCATCCAAGCATGCTTTCCCAGTATTTAAAGAGTCTAAAGGTATGTCTTTCCTGATGTTGAAATGTGTTTATTAGTAATTTGTCTCGGTTTGGGAAAATATACTGTAACGACCCTGGGTTTATAAGAGCGGATATCGAGTCTGCCGCTTAAGCATGCTTTTGGGGCACAGTGTGCTGAACTTGGGTCTGGAAGGTTGAAAGTTCGAGACCTGCTCCCTGCCTGTTTCATTACATTGGTGTTAGAAGTGATCAGACTTTCCATCCATGAACGTGCGTGTGCATGGCCAGTGAGTGCATTCCTATCAGACATTGAGACGCAAACTAGTGCGAGGACGTGCTCTTTGAAAAGAGGGAGTTGTGTCACGACGCAGATATCGACTGCTGCTTGAGCCTGCTTTTGAGGCACAGTCGATGGCGCGCTGGACTTTCGGCTTGAAGGTTGAGGGTTCGAGACCTGCTCCCTGCCTACTTCATTACAATACATTTGTGCTCAATTCATCACTGTAGTCTAATGTCAACATATGTTTTGTGTCTTCTCTAGGTTAAAATGGGTTTGCTTGTTGATCTAACAAACACTACTCGCTTCTATGACCGCAACGAGATCGAAAAAGAGGGTGTTAAATATGTGAAGCTTCAGTGCAAAGGGTATGTATGAGTGACCTGTTTTTAAAACTCAAGATTAATTGTCTATGTTTACACATACAAATGCCACTAGCTCAAAATAATGATATAATTTCTTGATTGAATATGTTGTGATGAGTTCCTTCCTTGTTTAGCCATGGAGAGTGTCCTTCAGCGGAGACCACTGCGATGTTCATCAGACTATGTGAGAACTTCATGGAGAAGACTCCAACTGAGTTAATAGGTAAGGAATGTTTGTACTGGACCTGTACATTTCTTCTTCGTTGTCAGACAATGTCCCAGGGTCTGGCGTGTTCTTCATGTGGAAAAACATGTTATTTTTGGTGTCGTTTTGGTAAGAGTCGTGAGGTGTAATTCATTTACGTTTTAACCTGGTGCAACAATATCCCAAAGAACAGAAGTCTCCTCTTTGGGGGCGTTGTATTATAGCATATGCCTCTATCACTACAAAACAGAATTTCAAAGTAAGTGTAGGTCCAAGTTTGTACACTAGGGGGAGCCAGGAAATAACTACCAACAATTTCTCATCTTATCAGTCACCTTCTCTTCCTAATATTCTTTCAGCTCTTTATGATATGATGCATTTTGTGTTTGTAAATACTATAAAACAGGTTTGCAAAATGTTATAAAAGTAATCCCATCTAGGTCCTCCCGAGTTGGCGCTGTGGTCTAAGACACTGCATTGTAGTGCTTGAAGCTTCACTACAGACCTGGGTTCGGTCCCAGGCTGTGTGTCGTTAGCCAAGCGTCGCCCTGTTAGGTGAGGGTTTGGTTGGGGGGGCTTTACTTGACTCATCGCGCTCTAGCGACTCCTTGTGGTGGGCCGGGCCCCAGCAGCCAGACTCCTGGCGTTAGTTGGACTGTTTCCTCTGACAGATTGGTGCGGCTGGCTTCCGGGTTAAGCAGGCGGTTGTTAAGAAGTGCATGTTTCAACTATCACAAACAGATGTTACTACACGACCAGGATGCTTTAAATGATTCTCCTGATGTCTAAATTGTTGCACTGCACTGTTCCCATGGACACTATGGCCGTGTCTGAAATCTGTCTCGCTTACTACTTATTTACACTGCAAAATGTGTACCAATTGTACTACATACTATTTAGATCGTACTGTTTAGTGATTAAGAGCGTTGGGCCAGTAACCGAAAGGTTGCTGGTTTGAATACCCGTGGTAACTAGGTGAAAACTCTGTCGATTAGCCCTTGAGCAAGGCACTTAAATGACAAATCTAAATGTAGTGTAGTAAAAAACGAATACAGTAAGCAACAAATATCAGCATACTAGGATAATCCTACTGAGAATGCGTAATCTAGTGTGCCATTAAGTTAATTCCTGCCACTCGTTCATTTTGGTACAGTGAATCTCTTCCGCTGATTATAAGCTGTTGTCAGACACACGTGGGTCTCTAAAGACGATTCCCTTCCTCAGTACTGTGCAGCGAATTCTAATAGATGAAAAGTCGAAATGAGTATGACATCCTGGCATTTAAAGCATACTACATTTAAAATATTTCACATATTATAAGTCTTTGTTTTTCGGATACCCAAAATGCGTACTATTTAGAATGCAAGTACGGGTATTCAGACATTGCGTCTTTTGGCAAAGCTCCGTCCAAGGCTACTGTAGCACTGAGGTGTACTTCCAAGCTGTGACCAGCAGGGGGCTCTGTGGCACTCTGTTGTGGCCTCTGGTAGTGCAGTTCCACAGCAACCTGTGTTCCGGCTGCTCGCCCCTCAGTGCCGTGTTGTAAATGAAATTGTTGGAACCCCAGGGTAGAATATATGAATGTCATTATAAAAATGTCATCTGTCGGCCACCCATTG
Source organism: Oncorhynchus tshawytscha (assembly GCF_018296145.1). Classification (NCBI taxonomy): domain Eukaryota; kingdom Metazoa; phylum Chordata; class Actinopteri; order Salmoniformes; family Salmonidae; genus Oncorhynchus; species Oncorhynchus tshawytscha. The sequence goes on along the minus strand of NC_056446.1, from coordinate 11,830,721 downwards.
ATATTTATCTGTTCTCTCTGGTATTAATGCAGACGTTGAAATTAGACAGCAGGACTGGTGAATGTAACCCTATTTTCTTTTGGGGGGGGGAGTAGATCAGCTATGAAATTAGCAGACAAATTTCCTTGCATCATTCCTCCTCAAATAAACATCCTCATCATTACCGGAGACTTCATCTCCATTTCCATCTCCCCCTTTAAAGTTGATAGAAACCGCTGAATAACAATGGCCGAGGGAGATGCTTCACAGACTGACAAGTCCTAGAGTCTAAAATCCAACCTGTTCTCTCCCCCCTCTCAAATCACATCTCAATGCTGATAGATGCTCCGCCACTGACATACGTTTTAAAGAGTGAAGATTTTGTTTGCCCCTATTATACTTCCCTGCTTTGAAAAATAAATTAACCAATTCCCTGTGTGCCCTGGCTGTTTCTCTGTCCTTCCTCCACCCCTCCCCTAACGTTCGGGTCTCGGGTCTGCCGTTCGCATTCGCAAAGCAACTCAGTGTAAGAATGCTGATCTAGGATCAGGTTCTCCCTGTCCGGTCATTATCTAAAAAAAGCTTAAACGGATCCTAGATCAGCACTTCTACTCTGAAATGCTTTATGAATACGGGCCCTTTGTGTATGTAGCATAAACTCTAGACATAGTGGCTGGTGAACTGGTTTTACAGTAACTGTCCAGTGTTTTCAGATTTCTATGAAATATGATCTTTATTTACTTACAATATGAGTGAAATTGTCCCCCCCCAAAATGGTCATTCAGTATGTTAAAAAGCTGTTTTTGTGTGTTGGAATGGTGTGGGCGTACCCCAACAACAGAATGGTCTGGGTATATACCGGTCTTTCAAAATATTTATGCAAGTAGACTGCTGATTGGCCAGCTCATCTTTCTCTAGAGCTCTTATTTGCAAGCTGGTCCTCCTCAAGAAGATGACATCATGTTCTGTTTGATGTGGGGTTATTTGTAAGTTGTTTTTTCCCCTGCAATTTATGCTTTGGCCATAAATGTGTTTTGACCCCTTTCTGTGTTTGCAAACATTGCCGCACAAGGGCAATGCTCGCAAGTTGGTGGCAGAACACGGAAGGGGATCTTATAGGATACCAGCATAAAAAGATAATGAGTACGTTTCACACTACTTTTGTATTATAATTGGATTTTAAGGCTCGTATGAATGTCCTGCTTAATATAATGTTTGGTCATTGAAAATCAACTGCTTTATACTTAAAAAAAAAAAAAAAACTTCAATGGCTCTTTGGCTAGGTTTTTTTACAGCCTATTTTCAATTAGCTTTCTAGCTAACAACTACTGCATCCCACATTTTTATTTGTGAAAAGATCACAACCAAATATAATCTTAGCAACTGTTCAAGAAAGAATCAAAACTGTGTAAGCGTATCAGAACCCCAAAAAGGTATTTTGTTTTGAAGTAATGCAAACGTAAATCTAGGGTGTGTTGAATGGGTGCAGATGATGGCTTTGTTACTGCAGCCAGGAGTCGCACGCATCTCTGCGTGACGTCAGTGTGTTGTGTACTGGAACGGGGTCTATAGGACGAGTCAATATTATTTGGATGTGAGTTAACAAAATATGACCTTTTTTAAAAGTGAGATTTTCAATGGGCAGTTACTTTAAAACCCCTTAGAGTCGATTGACGCACATGATACAAAATCTCCAATATCCATTAGTTTAAGCTAGAGAGATCTGCTGATGTCTCACTTCTGCGTCTTTAGTGAAAGGTGGCAGAGCTAGAGCAGTGTTTGTCAGTCTGTGAGACATCCCGAAAATCGATCTTCTCACGATTTAATAAAATCTATGCTAGTATGGAGACTTTTGTGCCTACCCCAAGAAAGGTGTTAAATATGTAAATAAAACAACAATAATCTCCTAGAAATTACAGACACTTTTTTTATGACCTTTTGTTTAGCCATTTTATGAATGCTATTCAATGTGTTTCAATGGGATTTGGTACTAAAGGCCAAATTGAATATTTTATCAATTGAATCAATACATTTTTTTTTTTAAATGATCCATGATATGACCATCCCCCACCTAGAGAAGTATCGCCCAGCAGACAATTAGGCGTCTCAGACCCAGTGGGTATTATGCGTAGCCAGGCCACCAGTTCCACCACCAGTTCCACCACCTCCTGTCTTGACATATAGGATTCACGTCATGCATTGTTAGAAAGTGACAGGTTTATTGGACTGCCTCATTTGCGTTTTGTTGAATGCAAGTGTGTGTGCGTGCGCGCACACCAATTGTAGTGACAGATGGGCACTTTGCTTTATTAACATGTGCAGTGTCTTTCTTCTCCCACAGGTGTCCACTGCACACACGGCTTCAACCGGACAGGCTTTCTGATCTGTGCTTACCTGGTGGAGAAGTTGGACTGGAGGTAAGGCCTAGCCATCCCGATCAATCAACACCCCACAGAACTGTGTTTATCACACATGACTTCTGTGTGTGTGTGTGTGTGTCACTGCCAAATCACATGTTCACGTATTCCAACATTGACCACACAACCAACACAATTCCCAGAGTGGTATGGCTTGCATCACTTCTGTGTGTTCAGGATGGACCCCTGCAGTCCCCTTAGGGGTGGAGCCATGCTGCCGTGGAAGCAGATTTAAGCCTTGTGGTTGACCGGGTTGGGTTCTATTACAACTATTTCTACCTGCCCAAACATGTGATAAAGCGCCAATACAAAACTGGCCACTTCATTCAAACAGCTCTGCAATAGAAGTCTCTGGGTTCTATATACAGTACCAGTCAAAAGTTAGGACACGCTGACTCATTCAAGGTTTTTCTTTCTTTCTTTTAAAAAAAATGTCTACATTGTAGAATAATAGTGAATACATCAAAACTATGAAATAAGACATGGAATCATGTAGTAACCAAAAAAGTGTTAAACAAATGAAAATATATTTTAGATTCCACAAAGTAGCCACCCCTTGCCTTGATGACAGCTTGACTGTGTCCCAAATGTAATGTCACAATGAGGGATGCTGTCAGTGTCAATAAAGTCGCGCTTGGGGAAAGACAGAAGCTCCTAGGTTGGTGGTGAAGAGTCAACTCCACACCTGACACCAGAGGTGCTGAATCATTTACTGCAGCGGAAAAGAAAGGCAGGGGATGATTGTGTCTTTAGGCAGGAAGAGAATGTGTATTTGAAAATGGGTCTAGGAAAGGTTAGCGGAATCTGTAAATTCCCTTGGGCTCAGTGTTGGAGGTATAGGCAGGATGAACAACCTCATTCCCCCCCTCCCCCATTTCCTCTGGTTAAATAGTCCCACAGTACACACAGACAGAGAGAGTCTGACATGTGCATCAGTTCTGGTTCTGGATGACTATCACATGTGGTTGATATTTCCTTTCTCACACTGTCAGCCACAGAATCAGTCAGCAGACATACAATAACTACTCTGCTACTTAGCAGCGATCTGATCAGATACGTTTGTTGAAGGATTTTTGACAGGGTTGGCCATTGGTCAAATAGGACTGTTGAGCTGAGACGTCTAGTACACTGATGGCTCATTGACGTCCTGTCTCTAAAGGAGGTCTGCTGTGAGGCTAGAGCGCCTGACTGATGTTTTTATTGGGGGGGGGTAAACAATTGTTTTTATTGGATCAAGGGCCCTACCGTGCGACCATTTTACTTGCATATGCGTCTAAATGTTCTGCTGTGCGACCTGAAATATTAATTTAGGAGCATTAGTGCGCCTAGAAAAATGAAGCATTCTAACTTTAATACCTCCAAATATTTTGAATTGTGCTCCTGAATTTCTTTGTGTGCGCCTTCATTTTTCTACTTAGGTGCCCACGTGCTCCTTGTAATAAATTTAAAAGGTCAGCGTAGAGCCCTGTACCTGAATCATCATTAAGTAGAAGAGGAATCGGTTCAAGGGGCACAGTTTTCTCAATCATGTCAGACCGAATAGGTTACACTTTTCAAATCTCATTACAATCCAGGGCCTGACTGATGCTCTGTTGTGTTCCTCTGTGTGTCTCTTGATGTGGGTCAGTGTCGAGGCGGCGGTGGCTGCTTTCGCCCAGGCCCGCGCCCCTGGGATCTACAAAGGCGACTACCTCAAGGAGCTCTTCCGTCGCTATGGAGACGTCGAAGATGCCCCCGCCGCCCCCGCGCTGCCAGAGTGGTGCTTCGATGACGACGACGGCGACCAGGACGACGATGGCAACGTGATTGGCCAAGAGTCTCAGTCAGGCCCCTCCTCCTCTGAGTCGGCGCCGGGGAAACGGAGGAAGGAGAGACTAAAATTTGTGAGACTCAGACTGACTGAGAAAAGAGAGGGCACTGGGGAAATGGGCTGTTTCCATGTAGAGAGGCTGTGTCCCTAATGGTAAACTAACCCCTATATAGGAAATGCATTGCCATTTGGGATACAGTCTGAGAGTGACCGAGCACTGGGGAAATGGGCTGTAGCTTAGGAGCTGAGAGAGGATATCCATTGGTTCTGCTCCAGATGACACATAGCTCATGTGGTGTGACTGAGAGCCGCGTGGGACCCTCTGATATTGGCGCTCTCCAAATGTACATCATATGCCTCTTAACTCGGTACAAGAGGAAACTCCTCTGAAGTGATACAAACGAGGGCAAATTTGCTTAAATCCCCAGAAAGATATATAAAAAAGATACGGGGCCCTCATCTATTTTTCAACCTGCATCCCAAATGGCACTCCTATTTAGTGAACTACTTTGGACTAAGGCACATAGAGCTCTGGTCAGAAGTAGTGCACTATTATAGGGAATAGGATGCCATTTGGGACATAGTCTGTCACATACCCAATGAGTGCACCACACCATGGAATGATGCATTAGATAACAGAAAATCTTCCCCAAATGTACTTTCTTGGCTGTTTCCCTGAGCTGTTCGGATTGTGTGTTTTGAATAGGACGTCAATGTATTTTTAAAAATGTCTTCTCCCAAATGTCCAAGTCCCAACCTGTTGTGTGCTCTCTCTTTCTCAGGGTGCTATATTCGTGGAGGGGGTCACAGTGAAAGGCGTCACACAGGTCACCACACAGCCTAAATTGGCCGAGATCCAACGGAAGTGTCAGGAGTTTGCGGAATGGGAAAAGTGAGGATTCTTTCTCTCTACTGATCTCTTTCTCAATCTCTCTCTCTTTGTCATATATTCCCTTCTAGTAGCACTGTGTGTGTGTGTGTGTGTGTGTGTGTGACACACTCTTACTGGAGATTTTTATAGGCTTGGTACTGTTATAGGCGTTCGCATGCTTCCCATCCAAAACAGTTTGTGCATATTTTTTTGTTGTGTATATATATTTTCTTACCCCTTTTCTCCCCAATTTTATGGTATCCAATTGGTAGTTAGTCTTGTCCTATTGCTGCAACTCCTGTACGGACTCGGGAGAGGCAACGGTAGAGAACCGGTGCGTCCTCCGAAACACAACCCAACCAAGCCACAGTGCTTGTTGACAGAATGCTCACTTAACCCGGAAGGCAGCCGCCCCCAATGTGTCGGAGGAAACACTGTACACCTGGCGACCGTGTCAGCTTGCACTGCGCCCGGGCCGCCACAGGAGTCGCTAGAGTGCGATGGACAAGGATATCCCTGCCAACCAAACCCTCCCATAACCCGGACGATGCTGGGCCAATTGTGCGCCGCCCCATGTCTCCTGGTCGGCTGCAACAGACCCTGGACACAAACCGATTTGTGCATATTTTGTGACGTTTTTGTTCGTTTTGGTCTTCAGCAAGGGTTTTTTTCGGGCAGTTTGTGCACTCGCCATTTTTTCTTGTGGCATGCCGAAGGGTGGTAGCTGAAGTCTATGGCCCTTCGTTGGTGATTGGTCAACAGTAAGGATTCTTCAATTAAGTGTTTGTCATTCAATGAGAGACTCGTTTTCATTCAATTGAGAATTACTGAACCAAAATTGTAAAATTGTGCGGCTAAGTCCGCGGAACAAAATAACTCAAGAAATCAAATATATTTTTTATAATCTTAGATGAATTTGGACTTTTTTGATGAAGTGTACACTGGCTATGGTGTCTCGAGGGCGAGACTACTATTGCCCCTTTTTGTCTCGTTTTTCAAGATAAGGTCTTAAGGGAGTATGTAAGGCACAGACATTCAATTCGCCAAGCTGAATTCTGCTAGGAGCAAACCGAACCTAGTATGCAGACGCCTTAAGCGGTACATGGGTAGGAAATGACTGTTCTGCCGTAGGTGTCTTTTTTCTTTACTAGCGATATGGAGGAATTGTGGTGTTTCAGCTCTACAGCATCATGTCTCATATAAGAGAGGAGTTTCATGTAAGAGTTTTATAAAGCCGTCTGAATTTCCAATCGCTGATGTTCTCACCAGGGCATTGTTGATAAAAAGGGTATTCTGTGTGTGTGTTCTAGGTCCGGGTTTCCAGGTGCTCAGCCCGTGTCCATGGACAGGCGGAACCTTCGCTTTCTGGAACAGAATCCCTACAAGGTCAGCTGGAAGGCCGACGGCACACGGTGAGTCCCTCGTCTTTCGGTGTCCTCTCTCCTCCTATATGACCACAAAGGGCTCACAACAGGTTGGTTAACACACTTGTAGAATTCCTATCCAACTGTGCTTCACTGGAGGACTTGAATATGAATCAATTTGTGCAGTGGATTTGGCTATTTAGCTGTTTTCTCTCCTCTCCCTGGTATTTAGCTTCTAGTCCTCACTGACAATATGCAGGAATATTATAGTGTGCAGCACATGCCTTTTTATATGGCAGTATCTGACTGGGCACTCGGCACTGATCCCCCGGCTTCATTTATCATTCATTTTCCTGGCCTTTTAGTCAGGGCTGTGAGCTGAATACTAACATTGTTCCCGTACACTGCAAACATGGATTTTAATCGTCTTCGATTAGCCCAGCGCACTTGAGTGGCAGCGCTACTCGGTTTGTGTGGAGGTTGGCTTTAATTGCAGATTGGCTGGACAGAGGAAGCCACAGGAGTACCCAGGGGCTGTGGTTGTCTCCCACAAATCTCCTTCCCACTGGAATAAGACTCCCAACAGACTAACACATATCATCTTTCCAATCACTTTTCAGTGTGAATTGTTTTGCCTTCCCATACCCTGGAGGCCATCGTCCTGTCCAGGGGCTGTACTTGTTTTTAGTATTCTGGCGGCCTGTGCTGAAACACTTCCTCTCTTGATACGCTGGTGAATATTTCATGAAGCAATGCAGTCAATTTGAGAAATTTGACATATCAGTGCTTTCATTTCCTGAGGGAGTGAGGTGAGTGGTCAGTGGAGACCTGGCACCCATCCAAGAAGGAACTACCATGTCCAACCAGCTCTCTTCAACTACCAACCCTTGGTCAATGTCACTGATGGGGGTCCTTGGCGCTCTGGGTCTTTTCGAAGAAAGGCCCCAGACGCTCGTACTTATATAAGTGAGAAGAATCAGGCCTACCTCAATCATTTAGGGGCAATTCCCTTCGTCGGTACAAAGGCTGATGGCAGGCCGTGCTTAGAGCAGATTTAGGTTTTCCAGAGCCGAGATGGGTTTCCCATCTAAAACTCCTGATTGTGTCCCAAATGGCACACTATTCCCTACATAGTGTGCTACTTTTGACCAGGGCCCATAGGGCAAGTGAATTATATAGGGAATAGGGTGCCATTTGGGACGCAGGCCCCATGTGCTGTTCAGATAAATGAGAGTAACTTGTTTTCTCCTGAGAGCCCAGCCAGGCCTTTTTATTCAATTTGCAACGGCTCGCCTGTGGTGGAACCACTGCCTTCCCGCCCACTGCCTTCCCGCCCACTGCCTGCTTGCCTTTCAGCTTTCCTCCAACCACTTCTTACAATGTTCCTTCATCTTATTGCCACTTTAATGCATCTCCAATCGCTTATTGTACAGGAGATGAAACAAGCTCACTCTATGGCTTTTTGCTTATTTGTTTCCCCTGGCCTGCATTCCAAAGTACATTATGAATGAGCCCTTGTGGGTTGGAAGCCATGGTAAATGTTCAAATTGTTGCTCTGTAGTTTTTGTTGTTGTAATATCAATTGGGATTGAGTCGTGCCAGTTCATTCATGCATGACTGAGTAGCGTCATCATGAACAGGTCCCAGTCGTTGTTTAAATGCCCAGTTGGAAGGGAAGCAAAGATAATGGAAGTGAAAGTAGTGGGAAGTCATTGAATAAATGCAAGTCTGTCAGAAACTGACGTTGATCTGTCCTTTGCTAGAGCAAATTGAGCCCTTCACACCAGATAAAGATGTCTTATCATACAATGCACAGTACTGCTCCATCAGTATACCAATAACAGGGCTTAGAGATATCGAAGCAATGATACTTCCTGAGATTTGCCTTCGGGGATTGCTTTCTTGCTGATGCAGCTGTCTACCTTTTGAGTTTACTTAACCTTTTAACATGCTGTCTGGTATCTATCCAGGTTACAGCTCAATGCTAGAAGCACTCTGAGACTACATACTCCCCATCCCTCAGAGCGTCTCATCACTCAGCAAGAGACCTCTTACCTTAGGTGTATTCATTAGTCGGAAATCTGTTGCTAAACCGTTTGCTGTAGGAAGTAAATGGAATGAAACTGGGAGGGACCTACCTGAATTTTTTTCCAATAAACTCTTGTCTTTGTTGCAAAAAAAAATCTGTTTGAAGTAAACGGATGTAATCAGACTAATGAATACACCCCTTGACATCTCTTACAGAAGGTCTGGGCAACCCTGGTCCTGGAGTACCGCAGGCACTTCATATTTTTGATTTAACCGACCTGGAAGACCAGGTGTGTTGAATTAAGGCAATCACTTAACTGATCAATTGACCAGGTGTGGTGCCCACGTTGGAACATAATAATCCTGTAGTACCTGTGGTACTCCAAGACCAGTTTTGCCTACCCCTGTCTAACAGTAACTGTCCAGTGAAGATATGGGTACAGTACCAGTCAAAAGTTTGGACACCTACTCATTCAAGGATTTTTCTTTATTTGTACTGTTTTTTATTTATTTTTATAATAGTGAAGACATCTAAACTATGAAATAACACACATGGAATCATGTAGTCACCAAAAAGGTGTGGAATGTCTTTACTACTTAATGTGTTTGAGCCAATCAGTTCTTGTGACAAGGTAGGGGGGTAAACAGAAGATATCCCTATTTGGTAAAAGACCAAGTCCATATTATGGCAAGACCAGCTCAAATAAGCAAAGAGAAACGACAGTCCATCATTACTTTAAGACATGAAGGTCAGTCAATCTGGAAAATGTCAAGAACTTTGAAAGTTTATTCAAGTGCATTCTCAAAAACCATCAAGTGCTATGATGAAACTGGCTCTCATGAGGACCGCCACAGGAAAGGAAGACCCAAAGTTACCTCTGGTGCAGAGGATAAGTTCATTAGAGTTACCAGCCTCAGAAATTACAGCCCGAATCAATACTTCACAGAGTTCAAATAATAGACACCTCGACGTCAACTGTTCAGAGGAGACTGCGTGACTAAGACCTTCATGGTCAAATTGCTGCAAAGAAATCACAACTAAAGACACCAATAAGAATAGACTTGCTTGGGCCAAGAAACACAAGCAATGTGTAGACCGGTGGAAATCTGTCCTTTTGATCTGATGTGCCCAAATTTGAGATTTTTGGTTCGAACCGCTGTGTCTTTGTGAGACGCAGAGTAGGTGAACGGATGAACTCTGCATGTGTGGTTCCCACCTTGAAGCATGGAAGAGGAGGTGTGGGTGGTGCTTTGCTGGTGACGCTGTCAGTGATTTTATTTAGAATTCAAGGCACACTTAACCAGCATGGCTTCCACAGCATTCTGTAGCGACACGCCATCCCATCTAGTTTGCCCTTAGTTTTTCAACAGGAAAATGACCCAACACACCTTCAGGCTGTGTAAGGGTTATTTGACCAAGAAGGAGAGTGATGGAGTGCTGCATCACATGACCAATTGAGATGGTTTGGGATGAGTCGGACCGCCGAGTGAAGGAAAAGCAGCCAACAAGTGCTCCGCATACGTGGGAACTCCTTCGACTGTTGGAAATGCATTCCAGGTGAAGCTGGTTGAGAGAATGCCAAGAGTGTGCAAAGCTGTCATCATGGTAAAGTGTGGCTATTTGAAGAGTCTCAAATCTAAAATATATTTTGATTTGTTTAACACTTTCTTTTGGTTACTACATGATTCCATATGTGTTATTTCATAGTTTTGATGTTTTCTCTATTCTACAATGTTGAAAATATAAAAAATAAAGAAGAAGCCTTGAATAATTAGGTCAACGTGTGTGTGTGTGTGTGTGGGGGGGGGGCTCATACCCAAAATATGTTGTTGATCCATCCTTTACTTGTAGGTGTAGAAAAAGCATTCATTTTAAGAAAACATTCAGTAAAACCCCACCTCAAACTTGATTTGGAAACAAAACTTTTGCTTTAAACATTGTCATCCAGTAGCTTTTTCCTTTTTCTCCCCCAAATTCTCTGGTGGGGAGAAGGAGACTAGGAAGGTCTCAGGATTGCACACTGCACAAGCTGGTTAGAAATCCACAGCCGGTGTTAGTTGTATATGCTTTTGTCCGTTTTGCTATCTCGCAAGTCACTTCCATTTCAAATGATGTGGTTTGTAGGAGACTGCTGGCTGTTTAGAAGCAGTTATCAAGCTAACGTTAGTTGGCATGTTAATGTTACCTATCGTGGCTAGCCAACAAGAATAAAGATCCTCCACACAACAACCGTCTCTCCTTTCCTTCTATTTTTAATCCTATGGTTTGTAGCTAAAAGTTGGATATCAACAGGAAACCTAGTTAGCTGTTGTTGACTGATCAAGGAAGCACCAGTTAGTTAGTTAGTTAGCTAGCTTAGCTGCTAGGGGCACACATTATTTGCAAACACAGTATTTGTTATGTTGAGTGAGTCTGCCAGATCAGAGGCATTTAGGGATGACTACGTGTGAAATTGATAGGTGCGTGAATTGGACCATATTGCTGTCCTGCCTGAGCATTTGAAATGTAACAAGTACTTTTGGGTGTAAGGTGAAAATGTATGGGAGTGAAAATTACATGTAGTGGAGTAAAGTTGTCAAATATAAATAGTAAAGTATAGATACTACTTAAATATTTTTACTTAGTTACTTTACACCACTAGTTTTGATGTATCTTTTGTTGCAATTACTGTTTTTGCGGGGGCAGGTCTCCAGATATTTTTTCACAAATGCATTTAAAAAAAAATGTTCTTCACAGTAGACAAACAGACTTACAAAAAAAATAAGACGGCCAAACCCGTTCCTAAAAGTTCCACCGACATGGTCTGCCACATGGCAAAAGTAATAACTGTGTGCACTGCATACCATTTCAGGATTTTGCTCAAGAAATTGAATCGAACAGATTTGCTTATAATAGGCCCTGAAGCCTTCTGAAGTCTTCTGAAATATACGGCTCTGTGTAATAGAGAGCTTAAATAATTCCAAATCGAAAGGAGGAGTGAATCATTTTATGGGGCATTCAAAGGAGCTGAACTCTGTACCTGTGCAGTTTTGGGGGGAATGGCATAGGGGTGAACACCCCAGTAACCCAATCGGAGCTCATCATTAGCAACTCGGAAGAGTCTCACCGCAAGCTGCTTGGCCAATATCAAAAGTAGAACCCTGCTGCAAAAAAGCTCAACTTCCGCACAGAAAAACTCACCTGGTGACGTCCGACACAGCGTCTTCTTAAGTTTACGTTCCCTCTAGCAGCCACCGGCCTTCCTCCTTTTTGTTTTGACAGCTTTTAGAGACGAGAATACATCAGTTAGATTATGCTCCGCTGCCTCAGCTAAACTGACATTTTAATGGCTTAGTGGGTTTTTCTTACTTTTTTTTTCTTCCTATTTTCCTCCAGTGTGCTAAGCTGACAACAGTAATGCCTTAGTCATTGTTCCTTTAGGCCTACATCTTATTCTTCTATTTCTATCCAGGTAGTGTGGAAGGTTCACACTGAGTTGAATGTTGGACATTGGTTTGGGATGCGTGCAGAGCATATGGGATTATTCAGCAAGTTTTTTTGTGTTTTTTTTTGCGTGGATATTTGCATGATTAGCTGTCTCTTCTTTGGCGGCGGTAGAGCTCAGGTAATGAGTACCTCTGCTCTTGTCACTGGAGGATGGTTGACATTTTAAGGTCTCACGATGATGAAATGAAATTGCGCCTATTTTGTCAATCGGGAACATTTTTGTTCCGACAGATCGTGTCCGGATATCTTCTATTGTCTGTGGGGATGAAAAATGGGGCCCATTTGGAAGCCCACTAAGTGGTCATGGGCAATTTCACAACATTTTCAGGGCCATTCATATAGCTAGAAGTTGTAAAAGCTCCATTTGTAGCAAGGTCTTTTTTTTCGAAATGTGAGAGGTTGTTGTCAGATAAGGGGAATATTTATTTCAGAGATATGCTTTGCTGGTTTTCCTGTGTTTTTGTTTGCAATTTTTCTTTCACCTCACACAGTTTAATATAATAATATATGCTATTTAGCAGACACTTTTATCCAAAACTACTTATGGTAATGCTTACATTTTCACATTGGTGACCCCATAACCTTGTTTGAAGCCCCAACCTCCATTAACTGAGCCACAGGACCACCAGTTTGATGTGTTTCCCTGTTTAGCAAATAACAAGTTCAATATGTGAATTGTGTGTCTGTCAGGTGCGATAAACACGCAGGTGCTGAATAAAGAGCATTGATGATATTGATACACCCCCCTCCTCCTTGGGCCTGGTTAAACGTCCTCTCGAATTAATGATGGTGATGTTTAGCTACATAAAGCCTGAAAAGCAGCACCTATCTGATCGCCTCCTCTCTCAGGATGCTTCCCAGATGACGTCCTATTCTCGATATAGTGCACTTCTTTTGACCAGAGCCCAATGGGCCATGGTCAAAATAGTGCACGATAAAGGGAAAAGGGTGTCATTTGGGACAGAAGATGCACCCTGGGTCAATTGCTTGTGTGGCGGCGTTGGAGGCGTTCGCTGAGCTGCATATGCTCCCGTGCTATGATGATGAGATTAGTTTTTAATCTCCACCACCTTCGGCCGTAATTAATCACCAGAACTGTTTTATAATAATTAATAAGTGTTCACATTACTGAAATATGAGCCCTCAATGCCAGAAGCAGTTAGAGCTGTGAAATTATTGCCACATGTTGGCGATACTATTTAATTGGAATTTCAAGGATGCTCACGCATATTTCTTCAGGAAGGAAATTTACTGATTGATTGCCAAGGTGCAGTTTGATCTTAATTTATCTTCCCCAGGCCCCTCACGGATTATGCAATGAATTCCTGACTCTTATCTCAGTCGTTACATATCCCGCATGCCGCCTGGCAGGGCACATTTTAACTGCTGTATTGGAAATGTGTCTCTGGACTCAAGCTGGTCCTGCAAGATTGGTCAGCAGGAGTGACGGACCACTGAGGGGGGTCTGAGTAGTTTGGGACGTAGTGGTCTTGGGGGAGGGGGGGGCTCTCCTGGCTGTCAGCGATGGTTTGATCCTTGTCCTGATCCAAGGTTTGGAGAAGAGGGAGAGTGACACTAATCAATGTGGTCCCTGGGTCTCCATTATCTCAGCCCAACAGTGGACAAGAGCTTAACTCCTCTTTTCTCCTTCCTCGCACCCCTTTCTCTACCCTAGCTGCAGTTTTCTCAAAATGAGCAATCAATGGGGCTGATGGTGTTTAATAAAAAAAGAAAGAACTGATGGTGTAAGGCGTTGGGTTAGATTGTATCTCTAGGCTTGCTATTGACAGAGACTTAGACACTGGTTATTTATCTAATGTTGGCAGTTATTATGCTATGCCTCTCACTAACTTTTTATTGTGTTGATCTGCCAGATTTTCAATATTCAGATGTAGGATCTTAATTTGAAAGTTGTAGCTAGAATCCTTAATAGAAACAATAACAAAGTGGTTACCCCACCTCCCAGTTTTGGCCCCCCCCCCAAAAAAATGTTGTTTCGACCAAGAGTCATCTTTTAAATGTGTATTTTTCCATATATAGACACATCCCATGTGTTTTAATCAAATCAACTATATTCACTGAGCTTGTCTGATGCTTTTAAGAGAACCGTTTGATTTAAATAATTAAGACACTCACACACAAGCAACTAGAGAGAGTCCGACCGCAATTGATTTGATTGTGCCGGGGCTGGCTCAGACTAGCTATGACCAGCACCAGTTCACTCTCTCCTCCCTGCTGCACAGAACATCAACAGTGTTATTGCACTGTCTGTGTTGCTTAAGCTGCAACTTACTTAGACATTTCGGACTAAAAAATTGTTACCGAAATCCTTCATTTGTTTAGGAAAAACATTCCCTCAACATCGCATGCATGTGACCAATAGGGCCTGACCTATGGCACATCATAATCGCATCAATAAATTGGTTATAACAAACTCTGAACACCGTAACACTTGTGACAGCAAAATGGATGCAGAGGATGTGACAAATGAACTTGGTTGCACAGGAAGTGAAGGGGAAGTCAGATTTGTGGGATACATTTGACTAGTTGTGGGAAATACCGGAGATCAAGAAAAGGAAGGTAAGGAGCAAGCACTGTTCCAAACAGGTGCTGTTAGATTACAATATCATTTTCCTGACCCTTTGGAACAATTTGAACAACACTAAATAAATGATAAAGCGTATCAGAGAGTTTTGTAAAGCCTTTATTACAGCAAAGACCAAAAACGATCACTTTCATTCGTGAATGCAATTTCTGAAATGGAACCGTTTAGGCCTATTGTTTACGTAAAAAAAAATTAATGGTCGCTTTGTCATTTTATTGACATGAATGACTCCTATGCTGTGATGACATGAACAAATCAATTGTTGATTGATACAGTAGCATCATATATATATATAGTGTACAGTACATTCGGAAAGTATGCAGACCCCTTGACGTGTTCGGCATTTACATCCTTATTCTAAAATCTAAGTTTTTTTTTTTTTTTTTTTTTTTTTTTTTTTTTTCCCCCCCTCATCAATCTACACACAAAGTAAAAACAGGTCATTAGAATTTTTTGCAAATGTATTAAAAATTCAACTTTGACATTTACATAAGTATTCAGACCCTTTGGCAGCGATTACAGCCTCAAGTCTTCTTGGCTATGACGCTACAAGCTTGGCACTGCTGTATTTGGGGAGTTTCTCCCATTCTTCTCTGCAGATCCCCTCAAGCTAAGTCAGGTTGGATGGGGAGCATCGCTGCACAGGTATTTTCAGGTCCCTTCAGAGATGTTTGATCTTGTTCAAGTCCGGGCCCTGGCTGGGCCACTCAGGGACATTGAGAGACTTGTCCCGAAGCCACTCCTGCGTTGTCTTGACTGGGCTTTGGGTTGTTGTCCTGTTGGAAGGTGAACCTTTGCTCCAGTCCCGGCCGTTGAAAAACAGCCCCACAGCATGATGCTGCCACCACCATGCTTCACCGTAGGGATGGTACCAGGTTTCCTCCAGACGTGACTTTAGCATTCAGGCCAAAGAATTCAATATTGGTTTCATCAGACCAGAGAATCTTGTTTCTTATGGTCCTAAGAGTCCTTTCGGTGCCTTTTTGGCAAACTCCAAGCGAGCTGTCCTGTGCCTTTTTGATGAGGAGTGGCCACCACCATAAAGGCCTGATTTGGTGTAGTGCTGCAGAGATGGTTGTCCTTCTGGAAGGTTCTCCCATCTCCACAGATGAGCTCTGGAGCTCTGTCAGAGTGCTTGATCCTATACATCTAAGCTAGTTATCGTCATCTTTCAGAGCCTTTCTACACTCGTCCACCACTGTAGGTATTAGTAGGACCCTATAAAATTTGTGCTGCAGAAGGAATCCCGACATTAAAACGTAATTCAACAACATTCAGATGTATTGAATTTATAATCTTGTAATTTGGCCAAGATTATCATTAGACATTAATCAAATGCAGCAGTGATTTAGGTATTCTGTAAACCTTCTGAAGAGGCAACGGCACAGGAAATGCTCGTCTGTGCATTCGCTTTTGTCTTCTGCTGTGTAGCAGTCATCGACGATGCCAATGGCAAATATCTTCTGGTCGCTGGAAAAGCTTTCCCAAAAACCTTCTAAATGAAGTGTGAACTACAGTAGAAAGTAGTCTGCCTACCTGGCTGAATGATATCAATCCAGTGGTGATTTGTTTAATAAATCTCTGCAATAACTTGCGCTACAAAAACACTGCTAGCCAAGTCTCTTGCTGGTGCACTCTTGAATTAAAGGATATCTGCACAAAAAAATTACTTTTCACAGACCTCAAAAGTGGTCTCCTGATGTAGTTTAAAGGGTAGGTAGCATAAATGTAACCACATTTAACATATGGATTTGAATTAGAATACGCATCAAATGTACCAAGAGTTGATATTTGCATTGGGCTGGCCCAAGCTTATGGTTTGCGCAACATTGCAATCTATGCTTAAGACCTATGCCTGGCTGTGGCTGTGTAAGAGGAGCACCTGTATTTCTCACAGAATAGCAGCTGTAAATAGCAGCTATGCCTTGTCTGACAGTAGACTCTGCTGCTCACCTATTGATGTTGCAAAGCTGCTTGGTCTGATCTGAGGATCACCGGGGGGGCTGCTGTCGCTCAGGCCTCAGCCGAAACAATGGCCGTTTGCGCATCATTAGGATCAAAGCGCTGGAGAAATAGACAAGGGGGAAAAACTGCCTTTTATAACCTCACTGGAGGACTGGGGCTGCAGGTGGAGAGGGATTTCTGCCAGTATGGATAATAGGTAATTTTGAATTGTTGTAGGGCCTACATTTTGGGGATCCATGATAGTTTGGCACCGGGTATACAGTGTCATGATGGGCTGAAAGAGGGAGTGAGAGAGAGTGGTGGTGGGGGGTGGCTTATCCTTGACTGATGAGAAAGGGCCCTTCAGAGAGTGACAGCAGAGACATGGCTAACTGGCCAATTAGATGGCAGGTGGACGACTTTGGCCCTGCAATAAATGTTTTTTTCCCTCTGTGCGTGTCATCTGCCCACTTCCAAAATATAGCTACACTCAATCTTTTGTTGTTTTTCCAAGAAAATCGGCCCAATTCAGAGAAAATATAGGGGTGGTGTCTTTTTAAAATTGTACTTGTGTAAGAGAGATTGTCTCGACTCCTCAAACTTCATGTTTTCTGAAGCCATTGTATGCAAGGCCAGGCAGAGCTGCATTTAAAATCAGTCATTTTCAGTTCACCATAGGGTTCTTTGTCACCTCCCTGACCAAGGCCCTAACTCCCCCAATTGCTCAGTTTGGCTGGGCGGCCAGCTCTAGGAAGAGTCTTGGTGGTTCCAAACTTTTCCATTCAAGAATAATCAATGGCCACTGTGTTCTTGAGGACCCTCAATGCTGCAGAAATGTTATGGTACCCTTCCCCAGATCTGTTCCTTGACACAATCCTGTCTCAGAGCTCTACGGACAATTCCTTTGACCTCATGGCTTTGTTTTTGCTCTGACACGCACTGTCAACTGTGGGACCTTATATAGACAGGTGTGTGCCTTTCCAAATCATGTCCAATCAATTGAATTTACCACAGCTGGACTCCCAAGTTGTAAATGCATCTCAGGGATGATAAATGGGAACAGGATGCACCTGAGCTCAATTTCGAGTCTCATAGCAAAGGGTCTGAATACTTATGTAAATAAGGTATTTTGAATACATTTGCAAAAATGTGTAACCTGTTTTCGCTTTGTTATTATGGGGTATTGTGTGTAGATTGAGGATGCACCTGTACACACTGCCCTATCCCATCTGGACAACAGTAATACAGTTGAAGATGGAAGTTTACGTACACCTTAGCCAAGTACATTTAAAGTCAGTTTTTCACAATTCCTGACATTTAATCCTAACAATTCCCTGACTTAGGTCAGTTAGGAGCACCACTTTATTTTAAGAATGTGAAATGGCAGAATAATAATAGCGCTTTTATTTCTTTCGTCACGTTCCCTGTGGGTCAGAAGTTTAAATACACTCAATTAGTATTTGGTAGCATTGCCTTTAAATTGTATAACTTGGGTAAAATCTTTCAGGTAGCCTTCCACAAGCTTCCCACAATAGGTTGGGTGAATTTTGGCCCATTCCTCCTGACCGAGCTGGTGTAACTGAGTCAGGTTTGTAGGCCTCCTTGCTCGCACATGCTTTTTCAGTTCCTCCCACAAATTTTCTATAGGATTGAGGTCAGGGCTTTGTGATGGCCACTCCAATACCTTGACTTTATTGTCCTTCAGCCATTTTGCAATAACTTTGGAAGTATGCTTGGCGTCATTGTCCATTTGGAAGACCCATTTGCGACCAAGCTTTAACTTCCTGACTGATGTCTTGATGTTTCTTCAAAATATCCACTTAATTTTCCTCCCTCATGAAGCCATCTATTTTGTGAAGTTCACCAGTCCCTCCTGCAGCAAAGCACCCACAAAACATGATGCTGCCACCCCCATGCCTCACGGTTGGGATGGTGTTCTTCGGCTTGCAAGCCTCCCCCTTTTTCCTCCAAACATAACGATGGTCATTATGGCCAAACAGTTCTATTTTTGTTTCATCAGACCAGAGGACATTGTCCCCATGTGCTGTTGCAAACCGTAGTCTGGCTTTTTTATGACTCTTTTTGAGCAGTAACTTCTTCCTTGCTGAGCGACCTTTCAGGTTATGTCGATATAGGACTCATTTTACTGTGGATATAACCACGGCTGTGGATATACCCACGGCTCCAACTCAGTCAAGTTTGCAGATGACACAACAGTTGTATTCCTGATTACCAACAATGATGAGCACCTACAGGGAGGAGGTGAAGGCCCTGGTGGAGTGGTACCAGGAAAATAACCTCTCCCTCAACGTCAACAAAACGATGGAGATACTTGTTAGATACTACTGCACTGTTGGAGCTAGGAACACAAGCATTTCGCTACACTCGCAATAACATCAGCTAAATATGTCTGTGACAAATAAAATTTGATTTGAAATGGCATAATTTTCCCCAAAAGTAGTGCACTATTTAGGAAGTAAGGCCATTTACGATACAGCCCTATAGACCTGGGTCATTCTCACTGCCCAGTATTGATCCCCTCCAGTGGAGTAGAGATGTGGAGGACTATTACAGCTCCACTTTCCACGGCACACCTGGAACCATTTCAATGTAATGATTAGAATGAGATTATATGTCTGGCCCCGAAAGTGTTCTAAAAGCACTCCGTTTACCTAGATGGGTTGTTCGCATTTGTAAATTATGTGTGAAAGAGAAGCCTACATCCCAACCAAGGCTGAAGGCCTTGGGGTAATCATGTGCGCCCGGGCCTAAAATTAACTTTTTGGTCCACCAACCACTGTGGCAGGTTTAGTAGATATTTTTTATTTTTTTAAATAGACCAGACACTCAGATTATATCAGTCAAAATCCACCCCAAACAAATGGATGACCGTGCTTTATATTGTTTCTAAAACAAGAAAGGTATTAGAAAGAATTAATGTGAATTATTGATCCATTTCATTTTGTGACCCGAGTAAAAAGCTGCCCCTCTAAAGGCGAGAGGTGTGTGTGTGTGTGTGAGAGATTTTGGATCTGACTACTTACTAGTAGACAGTCATCACTAGTTACCACAGCCACAAAGTCAAGTAGCCTAGTGGTCAGAGTGTTGAACTAGTAACTGAAAGGTCGCAAGATCGAATCCCCGAGCTGACACGGTAAAATTAAGTCGTTCTGCCCTATGAACAAGGCAGTTAACCCACTGTTCCTAGGCTGTCACTGAAAATAAGAATTTGTTCTAAACAGACTTGCCTAGTTAAATAAAGGTTTTAAAAAATTAACCCATTCTATTTCTAAAATGTATCATCTTAAAATTTTATTTTATACCTAACCTTATCCACACTGCTAACATTATGCTTAACCCTAACCTTAAGACATCATGATTTTTTTACGATATAGACCATTTTGACTTTGGCTGTGCTCTCTAGTGGAAACCAAGTAGACGCCGTCTCTTCAGCTCCTGAGTGGCGCAGCGGTCTAAGGCACTGCATCTCAATTAGAGGTCGACCGAACATGATTTTTCAACGCCAATACCGATTATTGGAAGATCATTATTACTTGTAATAATGACAATTACACCAATACTGAATGAACACTTATTTTAACTTAATATATCAATACAAATCTATCTAGCTTTAAATAAATAATGAAACATGTTCAATTTGGTTTAAATAATGCAAAAGCAAAGTGTTGGCACATATTGCACTTTTACTTCTCCATGTAAAAAAAGCTAACGTTTGAGTTCCTTGCTCAGAACATTGAGAACATATGAAAGTTGGTGGTTCCTTTTAACATGAGACTTCAATATTCCAAGGTAAGAGGTTTTAGGTTGTAGTTAATATAGTATTTATAGGACTATTTCTCTCTATACCATTTGTATTTCATATACCTTTTTACTATTGGGTATTGCCAGTGTAACAGTATAGCTTCCATCCCTCTCCTCTCCTCGCCCCTACCTGGGCTTGAACCAGGAACACATCGACAACAGCCACACTCGAAGCAGCGTTACCCATCGCTCCACAAAAGCCGCGTCCCTTGCAGAGCAAGGGGAATAACTACTCCAAGTCTCAGAGCGAGTAATGTTTGAAACGCTATTAGCGCACACCCAGCTAACTAGCTAGCCATTTCACATCAGTTACACCAGCCATTAGGCTGATAGGCTCGAAGTCATAAACAGCGCTGTGCTTGCGAAGAGCTGCTGGCAAACGCACAAAAGTGCTGTTCGAATGAATGCTTACGAGCCTGCTGCTGCCTACCACCGCTCAGTCAGACTGCTCTATCAAATCATAGACTTAATTATAACATAATAACACACAGAAATATGAGCCTTTTGGTTATTAATATGGTCAAATCTGGAAACTATCATTTCGAAAACAAACGTTTATTTCAGTGAAATATTTTTAATATTTTTTTCTAACAGGTGGCATCCCAAAGTCTAAATATTCTTGTTACATTGCACAACCTTCAATGTTATGTCATAATTACGTAAAATTCTGGAAAATTAGTTAGCAATGAGCCAGGCTGCCCAAACTGTTGCATATACCCTGCCTCTGTGTGCAATGAACGCAAGAGAAATGACACAATTTCACCAGGTTAATATTGCCTGCTAACCTGGATTTCTTTTAGCTAAATATGCAGGTTTAAAAATATATACTTCTGTGTCTTGATTTTAAGAAAGGCATTGGTGTTTATGGTTAGGTACAGTCTTCCAACGATTGTGCTTTTTTTCGCAAATGACTAGTGATTATGATTGATTGTTTTTTATAAAATAAGTTTAATGCTAGCTAGCAACTTACCTTGGCTTCTACTGCATTCGCGTAACAGGCAGGCTCCTCGTGGAGTGCAATGAGAGACCGGTGGTTACAGCGTTGGACTAGTTAACTGTAAGGTTGCAAGATTGAATCCCCGAGCTGACAAGGTAAAAATCTGTCGTTATGCCCCTGAACAAGGCAGTTAACCCACCGTTCCTAGGCCGTCATTGAAAATAAGAATGTGTTCTTAACTGACTTGCCTAGTTAAATAAAGGTATAAATGTTTTTATTTTTTAATCGGCAAAATCGGCGTCCAAAAATACTGATTTCCTATTGTTATGAAAACTTGAAATCGGCCCTAATTAATCGGCCATTCCGATTAATCGGTCGACCTCTAATCTCAATGTAAGAAGCGTCATTACAGACACCCTGGTTCGAATCCAGGCTATATCACAACCGGCCCTAATTGGTAGGCCCATAGGGCCCTGCTCAATTGGCCCAGCGTTGTCCGGGTTTGGCTGGTGTAGGCCGTCATTGTAAATGAGGATTTGTTCTTAAGTAACATTGAAAAACAACCAAGCTTGTGAACAAAACAATGTAAATAGCCAAAAAACAAGAGGACAAAGTCTCACTTTGTAGACTAAGTAAATTAGACAAATGTTTATACCTGTGTGCAGTGCTTCCATGAATGAATCTATAAGCGGTTAACTCAGGCAGAGCTGCTGTGTGAGGTGGGATATACGAATATTTCTTTGTGCGATTAGCAGCTATGGAACAAAATGGCAGAACCTTTGAAGATAGCACCTGCAGCATTTTTCTGCTGGAAATCACAACTCGCACATGTGCTCATACTTGACTTTTGACTATTTTTATTTGCAAATGTGACTGTCATGGTCGCGCTGTAGAGCCCTGAAAATTGACCACCCGCTTACGTGGCAGGTGAAATATATATTTTTTTCCCTCTGCATTTGGCGGGTGGCAGGCGTTTTTAATTTTATGCCCTGATGTCAGTATTAAGCAAATGTATTTATAAAGCTCTTTTTACATCAGCAGATGTCACAACGTGCCTTACAGAAACCCAGCCTAAAACCCCAAACAGCAAGCAATGCAGATGTAGGGACACGGTGGCTAGAAAGGCAGGAACCTAGGAAGAATCTAGAGAGGAACCAGACTCTTTAGTGATTTCTATAATGTACGTCTTGGTGGGGAAAACTCAACTTTCTTTTTAATGCATGCCAACAAAGCCACAACCCTAAACATCTTTTAAAGCGTGTGTCTGTGTCTGACTGTTTGCCTGAATGTGTATTATGGGATACCGAAGAGGCTGTTGTCCAGACTCCTGAGACGTTGTCAGCAGAGTAGATGCAGGCATTGATTCTTCCAGAACAGAGTCTATAGGAGCAGAGGACTGCAAGGCAGGTGTGGCTCACCACTCTTCACTCACAGGGATGAGGAACTCAACCAACATCCTCTCTATGGACTAGTATAGCTCCAGCAGACCTGCACTGTCACACTTTTTTGTCTTTCTAATAATTAGGTCCAACAGTTTTTATGGCCCTACTTTGTAGACCTGCACTGTCATTGTAGCTGGAAGATTAGATGCCTTTTACTCTGGCAGCACGTTGTTGACCTTACACGTAATCCTGTTACAGGTCAAGAGTGAAAGACCGAAACAAGTCACTTTTGGGGGTCTTGATTTGCTATGAGAGTGGATGCTAGTTTCTCATTGGCTGAGAGGTTCTTTAACAGGAGTTCTTTCTCAGGGTCTGCCTCATATTGTTTGAGTCCCAAATGCACCCCTGGGTGCTGGTCTAAAGTAATGCACTCTAAGGAATAGAGTGCCATTTGGGGGACAGCCATTGTACCCCACTTCTCAGGGACCTGGATGCCTTCCAGAGATCTCTGAACAAGCTGGTATAGATGGCAAATTAATTAGGTGTAATCCATATCTGATTCTGTTTTTTTCCCCACCTGCAGGTCTTCTTACTGCTGCTCACGCTGTGGAAATGTAGTGCATTTGCATTTGGAACTACCAAGTGATCTGCCATCTACATTTGAAGTCGGACGTTTACATACACCTTAGCCAAATACATTTAAAGTCAGTTTTCACAATTCCTGACATTTCATTTTAGTAACAATTCCCTCTCTTAGGTCAGTTAGGATCACCACTTTATTTTAAGAATGTGAAATGTCAGAATAATCGTAGAGAGAATGATTTATTTCAGCTTTTATTTCTTTCATCACATTCCCAGTTTGTCAGAAGTTTACATACACTCAATTAGTATTTGGGAGCATTGCCTTTTAAATGGTTTAACTTGGGTCAAATGTTTCGGGTAACCTTCCACAAGCTTCCCACAATAAGTGAATTTTGGCCCATTCCTCCTGACAGAGCTGGTGTAACTGAGTCAGGTTTGTAGGCCTCCTTGCTCGCACACGCTTTTTCAGTTATAACCACAAATGTTCTATAGGATTGAGGTCAGGGATTTGTGATGGCCACTCCAAAACCTTGACTTTGTTGTCCTTAAGCCATTTTGCCACAACTTTGGAAGTATGTTTGGGGTCGTTGTCCATTTGGAAGATCCATTTGCGACCAAGCTTTAACTTTCTGACTGATTTCTTGAGATGTTGCTTCAATATGTCCACATAATTTTCCTCCCTTATGATGCCATCTATTTTGTGAAGTTCACCAGTCCCTCCTGCAGTAAAGCACCCCCACAACATGATGCTGCCACCCCCGTGCTTCACAGTTGGGATGGTGATCTTCAGCTTGCAAGCCTCCCCCTTTTTCCTCCAAACATAACGATGGTTATTATGGCCAAACAGTTCTATTTTTGTTTCATCAGACCAGAGGACTATTCTCCAAAAAGTAAGATATTTGTACCCATGTGCAGTTACAAACCGTACTCTGGCTTTTTTATGACGGTTTGTGAGCAGTGACTTCTTCGTTGCTGAGCGGCCTTTCAGGCTATGTCGATATAGGACTCGTTTTACTGTGGATATACATTGGGGCAAAAAAGTATTTAGTCAGCCACCAATTGTGCAAGTTCTCCCACTTAAAAAGATGAGAGGCCTGTAATTTTCACCATAGGTACACTTCAACTATAACAGACAAAATTAGAAAGAATTTCAGGAAATCACATTGTAGGATTTTTAATGAATTTATTTGCAAATTATGGTGGAAAGTAAGTATTTGGTCACCTACAAACAAGCAAGATTTCTGGCTCTCACAGACCTGTAACTTCTTCTTTAAGAGGCTCCTCTTTCCTCCACTCGTTACCTGTATTAATGGCACCTGTTTGAAATTGTTATCAGTATAAAAGACACCTGTCCACAACCTCAAACAGTCACACTTCAAACTCCACTATGGCCAAGACCAAAGAGCTGTCAAAGGACACCAGAAACAAAATTGTAGACCTGCACCAGGCTGGGAAGACTGAATCTGCAATAGGTAAGCAGCTTGGTTAGAAGAAATCAGCCGTGGGAGCAAATATTAGGAAATGGAAGACATACAAGACCACGAATCTCCCTCGACCTGGGGCTCCACGCAAGATCTCACCCCGTGGGTTCAACATGATCACAAGAATGGCGAGCAAAAATCCCAGAACCACACGGGGGGACCTAGTGAATGACCTGTAGAGAGCTGGGACCAAAGTAACAAAGCCTACCATCAGTAACACACTACGCCGCCAGGGACTCAAATCCTGCAGTGCCAGACGTGTCCCCCTGCTTAAGCCAGCACATGTCCAGGCCCATCTGAAGTTTCCTAGAGAGCGTTTGGATGATCCAGAAGAAGATTGGGAGAATTTTATATATATGGTCAGATGAAACCAAAATATAACTTTTTGGTAAAAACTCAACTCGTTGTGTTTGGAGGACAAAGAATGCTGAGTTGCATCCAAAGAACACCATACCTACTGTGAATCATGGGGGTGGAAACCTCATGCTTTGGGGCTGTTTTTCTGCAAAGGGACCAGGACGACTGATAAGTACAAAGGAAAGAATGAATGGAGCTATGTATCGTGAGATTTTGAGTGAAAACCTCCTTCCATCAGCAAGGGCATTGAAGATGAAACGTGGTTGGGTCTTTCAGCATGACAATGATCCCAAACACACCGCCCGGGCAACGAAGGAGTGGCTTCGTAAGAAGCATTTCAAGGTCCTGGAGTGGCCTAGCCAGTCTCCTGATCTCAACCCCATAGAAAATCTTTGGAGGGAGTTGAAAGTCAGTGTTGCCCAGCAACAGCCCAAAACATCACTGCTCTAGAGGAGATCTGCATGGAGGAATGGGCCAAAATATCAGCAACAGTGTGTGAAAACCTTGTGAAGACTTCCAGAAAACGTTTGACCTCTGTCAATGCCAACAAAGGGTATATAACAAAGTATTGAGAAACTTTTGTTATTGACCAAATACTTATTTTCCACCATAATTTGCAAATAAATTCATAAAAAATCCTACAATGTGATTTTCTGGATAAAAAAATAAATAATTGTCTGTCATAGTTGAAGTGTACCTATGATGAAAATTACAGGCCTCATCTTTTTAAGTGGGAGAACTTGCACAATTGGTGGCTGACTAAATACTTTTTTTGCCCCACTGTGTGTGTGTGTGTCGTAATCGGTCGACCTCTAGTTTCCTCCAGCATCTTCACAAGGTCCTTTGCTGTTTTTCTGGAATTGATTTTGCAGTTTTCACACCAAAGTACGCTCATCTCTAGGAGACAGAACACATCTCCTTCCTGAGCTGTATGACAGCTGCGTGGTCCCATGGTGTGTATATATACTTGTTTGTAGCGATGAACGTGGTACCTTCAGGCATTTGGAATTTGCTCCCAAGGATGAACCAGACTTGTGGATGTCTACAATTTTTCTTCTGAGGTCTCGGTTGATTTCTTTTGATTTTCCCATGATGTCAAGCAAAGAGGCACTAAGTTTGAAGGTAGGCCTTGAAATACATCCACAGGTACACCTCCAACTGACTCAAATGATGTCAATTAGCCTATCAGAAGCTTCCAAAGCCATGAGATCATTTTCTGGAATTTTCCAAGCTGTTTAAAGGCACTGTCAACTTAGTGTATGTAAACTTCTGACTCACTGGAATTGTGATACAGATTATTTCACTGTCTGTAAACAATTGTTGGAAAAATTACTTGTCATGCACAAAGTAGATGTCCAAACTGACTTGCCAAAACTATAGTTTGTTAAAAGAAACTTGTGGAGTGGTTGAAAAACAGGTTTTAATGACTCCAACCTAAGTGTATGTACACTTCCGACTTCAGCTGTATCTCTGTCACCACCACCAGTCTCCTCTCCCCCGAAGAGCTGTTCATCTATCACTGCATTTTAAAATGGGTTCACATCGCCACCCAATAGGCCAGGCCCACCTTTTGTGTTAATTTAGTAGTTTGCAAAGTAAGCCGGGTGCCATTAGCATTGCATGATTGCACTAATGTCATAAAGTGGTGTAATGGGGAGGCGAGCTAATTTGCTCACTGGTTTAGGATGCGTTGATTAGGATACTTCACCTTTTTTAGGAATAAAACAGGAAATGAAACAGAGTTGCTCATTTAAAACATCTTGCTTCACTCAATGCTTGGCATTTGCCGATGGAGAGAGAGAGCAGCGACCAGTCGGCCTCCTGGAAGCATGTAACTGGATTCGTCAACTCTGTCATGTAATCATTGCCGAGCAGATTTTTGTGTGTGTTCATTGTAAGAGGAAATGTGTGCGCGTGTTTGATCACATCCCCTCAGCTCTCCTTGGGAACCTCCATACCCCTGGAATCAGATCAGGCATTTTCATGTTCTGATGTTGACTTTAATTTAGTTTCATTTTACGCATAAGTTTTCCTGTTGACTGTAGATTTTTTAAAATTCAATTACCCAAACAGGAGCATTTGGCTTGACAGCTTTTGTTTGCGCTTTGCTCTTTGTTCTTTCTCCCAGTACCCCCAACGGTACATATTTTTGTTGTGGTCCCGGACAAGCACACCTGATTCTACTTGTCAATTAATCACTAAGCCCTTGACAATTTAAATCAGATGTTTTTGTCTGGGGCTGCAACAAAAAATGTGTGCTGTTGGGGGGTACTTGAGGACTGGAGCTAGGAAACACTGAACTAGAGCACTCAGACTTTATTCCCCCCCACTGCCTCTGTATCTTTCACCCAGATACCCCCACCTTAGTGCCTGTGGACTCTTCCATCCTCTGTGTGTCTATGCTATGGGTGATACTATGGGTATCATAGGGGTTGTCCCATCCTTAACATACTGTACGTCCATCCCAAGTCCCCTTCGTCATCACAAACTTCTAATTGGTCTCCACCACCACCACTGTTACCAAACAGATATCCTGTCGGAGACGGTGAGTAAGTGACTCACTGTCCACCCTTTTTAAAAGTAAGAGTTTGTCTGAGTGTAAAAGCTGATGTTTGCAGGTATGTAATTCAAGTAAAGCTTTGTATCCTCCACTTCATCCCTCCATCTGGTTGGTGTGATGGAGGGATCAGACAGTAATCAGACAGAGCTGTGACAGACTGCTAGCAACATCACTCATGTAAATATATAGACTGGAGCAAGAGAGCCTGGGTCCTATCATATTTGCTTAGCAGCTTCTTAAAAAACCCAGAGATACACTGCAATGTCCTGTCTTTCACACCTCTCTTTCTTGAGGATATTCTAATTTGCACTGTGGTGATTTGAATGAGGACCGGTGTGTGTGTGTGTGTCCTATTGTGGCATTGAAAAAGTACTGTTCAAGAATCTGCAAGGCCAAAGAGAAGGAGCGAGATAAGGACACCACTCCTCCTGAATGGTTGGATCAGTGGTGTATGTCCTTGCCTCTAGTCCTGTAGTGTAGATGTAGTCAAAGAGCTTTCTCAAATTTTCTCAGAATAAAAACATTAATATGCATCTACAGTATCATGATAAAATGGTGAAGGACTGTGTTTGTACTGCAAGTTTGTGGTCTTCCTGAGGCCAATGATAGTGCAGTGTATTTCTTAATGCAAACTAAGTCTTGTATCTCACCTGCAAATGCCAGAGGAACTAATTCGGGATTGGTGCCAAAACTTCCTCTATCAGTGAAACAACTCGCCTCGCCACTGCCTGTGAATGTAGCAGCACATTGTGCTATTTGAAGATAGAGCCATGTCTAACTGGAGGCTGGCACATTTGCATTGAAGCAGAGGTGCTTTAGGACATAACATCACAATATATCAGAGCCTGTGATTTTTTTTTTGTCATTCAGTTTTGTCAATAGAGGAGAGAATTGGTTTGGAAGTGTCTACGTGCACTAGAATATAATGAGGCTGTTTTTGTAAGTAGAGGGTTGAGGTAAGTTTGGAGTTTGTCTGTGTTGTTCCCCAGATACTCTATTATAGGTGTAACGTTTCAGAAATTGCGCTGTCATTTCCTGGTTGCAAAAATTATAATAGTTCGCTTAATTTCAGTTTGTGACAAAACAAGCAGTCGTTGTGTAGAGAAGTATTGTACCATCTACCAGCTGTGAAATATATTTTCCATAACTAAAAATATAGTATTTTCAAGCTGTTTGAAGCTGGTGTACAAAACCGAAAGTAAAAGACCCAAAAAACTAAACATAACTAGAAGCATAGAAATATGCACATAGAACTGATCTACCGCTTCTTAGACTTGCTTTCAAGGAGAATGACAGATCTATAACACCTTTCTATGTGAATTTGCTGGGGTCACCCAAAAAGTTGAATATTGCTGCTTTAAATATTTAACCAATAGCTACCAGGACTATCTGCATTGACCCTTTTTGCACAAACGTTTTTGACTTATCACATACTCTTTGAATTTGGTCGGGTTGCCAAAAAGTTATATATTGCAGCATTAACCCAACAAAGTTTTGTTTTTAACTGTAAGAAATGCAGTTGAATCTGCAGCTCGGAGAAATCCGGATGCAGCTGTTTGTCTGCTATAAAATGGCTGTCTGACTTGGTTTTTAATCCATGTAAAAAGCCAATTCCAGTTGGAGTGAAACTTTGCCATCAATTTACAGCATTCAATATGTATACTGCCTCTGCTTTGTTTGTTGAATGTTTGCTACTTACTAGTAAATAGTTGTTAACTTAAAAATGTTAAGTAAACTTGTTAAAGAGGGTTTCTTTGCTCTATTTTCCACAGGTATATGATGCTGATAAATGGGAAGAATGAGGTTCACATGATCGACAGAGACAACTCGGTGTTCCACATAGCCAACCTAGAATTCCCTTTTCGGAAAGACCTCCGCGTTCACTTAGCCAACACACTACTTGATGGGGTAAGTCCTTCACTCTGTCTGTGTATGTGTCCTTTATCCCCCCCCGGTGATGGGGTGGCAGGTAGCCTAGTGGTTAGCCTAGTGGTTAGCCTAGTGGTTAGCCTAGTGGTTAGCCTAGTGGTTAGCCTAGTGGTTAGCCTAGTGGTTAGCCTAGTGGTTAGCCTAGTGGTTAGCCTAGTGGTTAGCCTAGTGGTTAGCCTAGTGGTTAGCCTAGTGGTTAGCCTAGTGGTTAGAGCATAACCAAAAGGTTGCTAGATCGAATCCCCGAGCTGACAAGGTAAAAATCTGTTGTTCTGCCCCTGAACAAGGCAGTTTAACCCACTGTTCCTAGGCCATCATTGTAAATAAGAATTTGTTCTTAACTGACTTTCCTAGTTACATTTTTTTAAAGTCTCAGAATGGTGACTCATACTGTCTTTATTCTTCCCACCCGTTGTCCCCTGCCTGACCCCATACCCCTACTCATATCGCCCTGCTGCTCCACCTACACATGACTGACAGCAAAAAGTAGCTGTTGTCAGCCTCCTTCCACACCAGGAGAACCCTGTGGCTCCTATCAACACCTAGGCCTAGAGGAGAACAGTGAGAGCAGTGTGCCTTTCACCCAGTCCGCCACCACATCCACTTTTACAAGACAGGAGGGGAAACACTGTTCGTAAATCATACCAGAAATACCATGGATTCATCCTCCTTTATCCTGCTCTGTATTGTACTGTACTGCGTAGATGCCTTCCTCCCAGGAGACTAATTGTTAGTGGCTGTCATGTCTTCACCGTGTAATAACAGGCCAATCCGGGCTACTAGAGTTTTTGTACTAGAAAAGGTGTTCATTCCAAATATAGTGATATTCCCTGTTGGCCCTGGTCAAAGGTAGTGCACTATACAGGGAATAGGGTGCCATTTGGGACTTAGCCAGGTCCCAGCACTCCCCAAGCAGCAGGTGCACAAGACACCAGTCATTATCACCCTCCCTAATCGGAACCGGGGAGAGAAGAGGCTGGATGCCATTATGCGTCATGTCGGTGTACAATGCCTGGTCTTCTGTGCAGCAGCCCAATTATGTGGGGGGGCTTGTTAGAGAGGTGAGTTTGCTTAGCCATCTTCACTTTTCTCTAAGACGGACGTGTCTTTCATGCTCTGAGCAATATTATTCTCAAGCATCTTCGGTAATTCAGTGACTGATTGAGATGGTGGGTTGTCTCTTTGCTTGGGCCTTTTGTGCAGGGAACACATTAGCAGGCTTTTGAAGCTGCTCCACTCTGCAGATGTGACAGTCTGTCTAGCCTGTCAAGGCTTCTTGGTGTCCTTTTTGTTATTGTGTTGTTTTTGATGACAGGTGCTAACAGAGTCCA
Source organism: Oncorhynchus tshawytscha (assembly GCF_018296145.1). Classification (NCBI taxonomy): domain Eukaryota; kingdom Metazoa; phylum Chordata; class Actinopteri; order Salmoniformes; family Salmonidae; genus Oncorhynchus; species Oncorhynchus tshawytscha. The sequence goes on along the minus strand of NC_056446.1, from coordinate 11,799,835 downwards.
TGTCCAGAAAGAACCTGTGGCTGAACCATGACTCAGCTATGCTCAGTTTCATCCATAGATTCTTCATAGAATCTTACTACTTACACAAAATCTGCCTCTGCCACAAGGCTTCTCTTGTGTGTTTTGGAATTCATGTCATTGTTTTCAGTGAACTCTACCCAGAGACCTAAAATGTATTTTCATGTTTGCAGATATATTGCCTGTGGAACTGTTGCTGCATACATTCAATCACAAGCTCTTCTGTGGTAGTGGCTCTGCTGCTAGTCACTTTATCTTATTCATACACCCCCACACACAATACAGAACAGTTACTGCCTCAGTGTGCTGCACTGCTGCATGTACAGAGGTCAACTCACAGAGATACAACTATATTCATCCCCCCAGAGCAATTCACTCAGTGTTGTCTTTTATTTGCCTGTGTTTGTACACTCACAATGGAGTAAATATTTTGAGTAAGATCCCTTCAAAGGACAAAAACTGGAGTGATATTGTACCATATTAGCTGTAAAGCAGTAGTTCCGTTGATGTCCCTACAGGTAATGTGTCAGAATGGTGATGCAGTAGTACTGTATGATGCTTAGCCTACGATATGATACCCATTGGGATATTATTAATATATTTTGTTCTCTCTCTTGTTCGTTCTCACTCTCTCTCGCTCGCACTCGTTCTCGCGCTCACGCTCGTTCTCACGCTCTCTCATTCGTTCTCGCGCTCTCGTTCGTTCTCGCGCTCTCGTTCGTTCTCGCGCTCTCGTTCGTTCTCGCGCTCGTTCACGCTCATTATCGCTTGCTCGTTATCGTTCTCTCTTGCTTCTCACCAGCTCTGAAGTACCTGATTCTCAACTCCACAATGTTGAATGATGAATGTGTAAATATATTGCGCCCTCTGGTTCTCTCTCTTGTATACACACTGCCGTTCAAAAGTTTGGGGTCACTTAGAAATGTCCTTGTTTTTAAAAGAAAAGCATATTTATTCCATTAAAATAACATCAAATTGAACAGAAATACAGTGTAGACATTGTTAATGTTGTAAATGACTATTTTAGCTGGAAACGGCTGATTTTTATTTTTTTAATGGAATATCTACATAGGTGTACAGAGTCCCATTATCAGCAACCATTACTCCTGTGTTCCAATGGCATGTTGTGTTAGCTAATCCAAGTTTATCATTTTAAAAGGCTCACAAAGTCCTCAACTGGCAGACACCTAGTTGCATAACGTGGCTGTGAAACCCAGTCATGTGTCAGTTGTGCTTTTCACCAGCTCTGAAGTACTTGATTCTCAACTCCACAATGTTGAATGATGAATGTGTAAATCTATTTCTGCTGCCGTTTCCCATTCCTCTCCATGGTACTCATCTCTGATGTGTGCCGCAGTCTGCCGTATGTACCCCACAGGAGACACAGCCAGCCCCTTTTTTAAGAGCGCTCGGTTTAACCCCCCCCCCCATCGTTTGACGGGCACTTTCCAACATGCTCAGCTCCTCTCGCTCCCTGTCTAATTGGACCACAAATTTAGAATTATTTCTCTTAGAATGTGTCTCCCGTACACTGTTTTAGCATTATGCCCCCCCCCATCTCTCTTTCCCTCTGTCTCTCGGTGTCTTTCTCTCTCTCGGTTTCTGTCTGTCCTCATCACCCCCTCTGTCTCTTGTTTCCACAGGAGATGATTATCGACAAGGTAAACGGCCAGCCCGTCCCGCGCTACCTGATCTATGACATCATCAAATTCAACGTGAGTAGTGCCATGCCCGTTCAGCAGAGATCTTGTTGCCCATGAAATTCCCCTACATCCCTGAAGAGGTGCCAGACCTATCAGGTTGCAGTCAGTACGCCCAGGGTCAGTCAGTCCCCCATAACCACCAGGCCCATTAGCAGCCACTCTGCCCCCTGTTTTGACCTCTCTCTGGTCCCCTCTCTAGTCCACAGTGTCAGCCCCTGGTGATCCTGGTTAAGGACAGAATATAAATAGATCATCAGACCAGGGCTGGGCATGAGAGAGAAGCTGTCTGTCGAGTATTTCACTATCACCATTGTCAATCCTGCCACTGTTCATGGTGGCAGACAGCAGCCTGTCTGTATGTCAGACTGATTAGTTCTGCCTGAGAGGGGAGAGCAGGAGAGGAGAGCAGCTCAGACTGCCCACCCCCCCCAGACCGCTCAGCTCGCTGGTCAGCCAGCAGAGCTCAGTAAACCCTGATCATGAAGATCCAGGACACTGTCTGAGACTATCACAAGTGCTACGGTCTGAGGACTGAGCAGCCATTCTGAAATTGCTAAACAAGTTTGCAAAACCATTTTGTATATATCTCCCTCTCAGCAGTTTGAGTGGCCTCTGACCGCAAGCCTGTTTTATGTTTTGGCGGGCCTGTGACTTTCTGAATGCTTAACTGCATCCGCAAACTACATATTTGTTTTTCTATCTCCCAAGTTCCATTGTATGCACCAACTTCTGAATACACCCAGCTAAGGATCATTGAGCTTGATTTTCTTCTAAACTGAAACTAATTATTATCAATTTACTGCTAATTAGTTTCGGGGGGGGGGGGCGATAATTGCCACAGACCAATTTTCTGAGAATATTTGGTATAGAAGTGTAAGACTTCATCCTAAATGGCATCCTGTACCCTACAAAGTGCACTACTTTTGACCAGTGCCCTATGGGTAGTGCAATATATATATATAGGGTAATATTCAGAACGCACCTTGATTATGTATTCTCTGGCTTCATCCTCAGAACTCATTTTCACTGAGCTGTGAGATTGCTGCTGTTTTTTTCTCATGAGAAATGTCCTGTATGCTATTTTAAGAGCCTGAGTAAAACAAGGTGGTGGCAGATAGTGTTCCTACAACAGAAGGTTGGTGGCACATTAATTGGGCAGGACGGGCTTGTGGTAATGGATGGAGCGAAATAGTTGGAATGGTATCAAATTCATCAATCGCATGGTTTCCATGTGTTTGATGCCATTACATTTGCTCCGTTCCAGCCATTATTGTGAGCCGTCCTTCACTCAGCAGCCTCCACTGGTTCCTACTGATGTCTATTGAACTTATAGCTAGTGCTGATGCCTAGGGCTGGGCAACATTGCATATATTACACACACACACACACACACACTACCGTTCAAACGTTTGGGGTCACTTAGAAATGTCCTTGTTTTTGCAAGAAAAGCAACAACAAAAAAATCCCCCATTTAAAAAAATAAAAAATAATGATCAGAAATAGTGTAGACATTGTTAATGTTGTAAATGACTATTATAGCTGGAAACGGCAGATTGTTAATGGAATATCTACATTTATCAGCAACCATCACTCCTGTGTTCCAATGGCACGTTGTGTTAGCTAATCCAAGTTTATCATGTTAAAAGGCTCACAAGTCCTCAACTGGCAGCTTCATTAAATAGTACCCGCAAAACACCAGTCTCAATGTCAACAGTGAAGAGACGACTCCGGGATGCTGGCCTTTTAGGCAGAGTTCCTCTGTCCAGCGTCTGTGTGTTCTTTTGCCCATCTTTTTCTTTTTATTGGCCAGTCTGAGGTGACTTTTTCTTTGCAACTCTGCCTTGAAGGCCAGCATCCCGGGGTCACGTCTTCACTGTTGACTTTGAGGCTGGTGTTTTGCGAGTACTATTTAATGAAGCTGCCAGTTGAGGACTTGTGAGGCGTCTGTTTCTCCTCTTTCTATTCTGGTTAGAGCCAGTCTGCGCTGTTCTGTGAAGGGAGTAGAACACTGTGTTGTACAAGATCTTCAGTTTCTTGGCAATATCTCGCATGGAATAGCCTTTCTCAGAACAAGAATAGACTGATGATTTTCAAAAGAAAAATGTTTCTGTACATTTTGAGCCTGTAATCGAACTCACAAATGCTGATGCTCCAGATACTCAACTAGTCTAAAGAAGGCCAGTTTTATTGCTGCTTTAATCAGGACAACAGTTTTCAGATGTAATTGCAAAAGGATTTTCTAATGATCAATTAGGTTTTTTTAAATGATAAACTTGGATTAGCTAACACAATGTGCCATTGGAACACAGGAAATCAGCCTGTTCTAGCTGCAATACTCATTAACATTGTCTACACTATTTCTGATCAATATGACACCAAACTTTCGAACGGTTGTTTGTGTGTGTGTCACAATATTTTTGTTCACATTTTTGACAGGATGAGAGTATTTTATGTTTTTCAGTAATACTAAATTTGCTTTGAGTTGTGTATGACCCTAGGGTGGCAACACATACATTCTAAGTGTTTTCAGTGGGGCTTTCTCTGTTTTTCCGTCTGTTTTATACTGTTCAGTCACAATTCATCCAAAAGTTGATCTCATTTGATATAATTTCCATGTAGGACTGCACGATATGGGCAAAAAGTCTAGGCCTTATTTTTAACCAAATATTGCAATTTGACTTTCAATTTAGATCAAAACACTAGGGTTAACTGTTGTAATCGTTCAAATATAAATATTATTTTACAGTTGGAATGTAAAAGTGGGCCCCTTTGAATACAGTGTTTGACATGGCAACGAATAAAAATGCCATGGAGGTGTTCATAGAATGAATAATTAGAATACTAATAGGATCTCTATGGAGGTGTTATTGTGACAGGGTAGGAACCAATGTGTTGGTCAGTGTTTCCCAGGGGAATGGGACCCTATAATCTTTGGCTAACATATTCATGCTTCGCCTATTCCTCTGATTTAGAACATACTGTTACACAAACAGCGTGCTAATTTAGGCCTACGCCAGCGCTGGTATCAGGCTGTATTTGCTAGCTACGTTTGCTCTGACTCAGTACATTTTATTATAGCCAGCCTACATGATTTATTTTAGCCACAACTTGCTAAGAAAAGACACTAGCTCTTTGCAGACAGTTCTGTACACAAACTAATTGTGTAATTTATAGAACACTTGTGGATTTATATTAAGAAGCAAAGTGGAAAGTAACATTGTTGCCGTCAACATGTTGTTGCATCTGCTGCATTGACCCTGCAGTCTGAAGCGGGAACCATCGGCGAATTATCTTGTGGTCGAGCAACACCAACTGCACTCCTTGAATGACAGGGTGGGTTTGGTGAGTGAGAGGGATGGAGGGAGGGAGACAACTGAACTATCGGCATAGACTATAAAAACAAAGTGGTGTATCACATTTAACAAACCAAACATTGAAATACTGTTTTATAGAAGGTAAAGTAAAAACCCGAACTGGTCCGCGCATCAATACCGGTGCAGTTGAAGTCGGAAGTTTACATACACCTTAGCCAAATACATTTAAACTCAGATTTTCACAGTTCCTGACATGTAATCCTAGTAAAAATTCCCTGTCTTAGGTCAGTTAGGATCACCACTTTATTTTAAGAATGTGAAATGACAGAATGATAGTGATTTATTTCAGCTTTAATTTCTTTCATCACATTCCCAGTGGGTCAGAAGTTTACATACACTCAATTAGTATTTGGTAGCATTGCCTTTAAATTGTTTAACTTGGGTCAAACGTTTCGGGTAGCCTTCCACAAGCTTCCCACAATAAGTTGGGTGAATTTTGGCCCATTCCTCCTGACAGAGCTGGTGTAACTGAGTTAGGTTTGTAGGCTTTCTCAGTTCTGCCCACAAATTTTCTATAGGAATGAGGTCAGGGCTTTGTGATGGCCACTCCAATACCTTGACTTTGTTGTTCTTCTGCCATTTTGCCACAACTTTGGAAGCATGCTTGGGGTCGTTGTCAATTTGGAAGACCCATTTGCGACCAAGCTTTAACTTCCTGAATGATGTCTTGAGATGTTGCTTCAATATATCCACATAATTTTCCTCCCTCATGATGCCATCTATTTTGTGAAGTGAATCAGGCCCTCCTGCAGCAAAGCACCCCCACAACATGATGGTTAGGATGGTGTTCTTCAGCTTGCAAGCGTCCCCCTTTTTCCTCCAAACATAACGATGGTCATTATGGCCATACAGTTAGAAATATTCTCCAAAAGGTATGATCTTTGTCCCCATGTGCAGTTGCAAACCTTAGTCTGGCTTTTTTATGGAGGTTTTGGAGTAGTAGCTTCTTCCTTGCCGAGCGGCCTTTCAGGTTATGTCGATATAGGACTTGTTTTACTGTTGATATAGATACTTTTGTACCTGTTTCCTCTAGCATCTTCACAAGGTCCTTTTGCTGTTGTTCTGGGATTGATTTGCACTTTTCACACCAAAGTACGTTCATCTCTAGGAGACAGAACGCATCTCCTTCCTGTGCAGAAGGACAGCTGCGTGGTCCCATGGTGTTTGTACTTGCGTACTATTGTTTGTAGAGCTGAACGTGGTACCTTCATACATTTGGAATTTGTTCTCAAGGATGATCCAGACTTGTGGAGGCCTACAATTCTTTTTCTGAGGTCTTGGCTGATTTCTTTTGATTTTCCCATGATATCAAGCAAAGAGGCAGTTTGAAGGTAGTTCTTGAAATACATCCACAGGTACACCTCCAATTGACTCAAATTATGTCAATTAGCCTATCAGAAGCTTCTAAAGCCATGACATCATTTTCTGGAATTTTCCAAGCTGTTTAAAGGTACAGTCAACTGTGCATGTAAACCTCTGACCTACTAGAATTGTGATACAGTGAATTATATGTGAAATAATCTGTCTGTAAACAATTGTTGGAAAAATTACTTGTCATGCACAAAGTAGATGTCCTATCCGACTTGCCAAAACTATAGTTTGTTAACCAGAAATTTGTGGAGTGGTTGAAAAACAAGTTTTATTGACTCCAACCTAAGTGTATGTAAACTTCCGACTTGTACTGTATAAATTAAAATCCAGTATAACGCCAAGCCTTAATGATAGGCAATAGGTATCTTCATCTTCATATACCAGACGAGCTTAGATGAATGATCCGGCAAGAATCAGGCACAGAGGTTAGCAGCACTGCGTGTGTCCCGGAGCCGTCACTAAGTGCTGCAGTATTGATCCCCAGTACCTAGCCCATTATTGGCCTCCTCCATTATCCTAGTCAAGCCGCCCAGACCTGGCTCCACACTGAGGACCACCTAGTGTCCTGCCTGCCTGCTGCCCTGTGGGGGAGTTACAATCAATCACCAGTCGCTACTCACTTGTCTGCTTTGCTGCCGGAGTCATTGCTCCTTGTTGGTAAGCTCTTTGTTGTAAAAGAGAATGTGTTCTCAATGTCTTATCTAACCTGATTTAAATAAAGGGGAAAATATAAGTAAAAAGACAAGCGATTCTATTCATTCTATTTCTATGGATGTTTCCCTTTGACCTTATGTGGTGGCTATAGATCGAGGTTACACAGATTTGGTTGAAGGGTTTGTGCAGTAGGGTTGAGTCGATTTGGTTACATTTACAATTTTTTATTTCTATGGATTGATTTATAGCTCGTGCTTCATTACTCCATTACGGTTCATAACGTCAATAGTCATTCTACACAATGCCACAATGCTGATCCATTGTGTATGACTGGTTGCCTCTTGAAAAATGTAATTTCTTGACCCTAACCACCACCCGGAGTCAAGGAAAGAATGTTTCTATTTTATGTTGTTGCCAGGGGTTTTTAAATACGATTTTCTTTTTTTCCCTGGAAAGGTCCTGTCTGTCAACCCCAGAGTTAAACCCTGCCACTCACTGTCAGCCACCAACTGGGGAGGAATCCAAGAGCTGTGTCATGATAAAGACGAAATGTCACAGACTCATCTCCATATTTAATATTTTTCATTTCCTGACAGAGCATCACTGTTTATGCTTAATTGATTTTCTAATGGAAGACATTAAATTGAAGTTAAAAAGCCAATGGCCAAGTGACTTATGTAGTTAACATTATGCACAGATGAGGTCAGGTGTGCCATTAGGTGTGGTAGAAGAAAAAAATAATGTTCTCATTGTACACTGCGTGTGAACGCTGAGTGATACCGTTGATATTAGCCCGGTAGTCCTTATTGCTGTGTCGTGCCTGCTGAGATAACTGTTCTGCGTGCGTGTTAAGCCTTGCCATACCTCCTGTCACCCAGAGGCTTCTGTGTGTGTGTCTGGGTCTGTCTGTTCGTATGTTTGTGTGCTCCCCTGCAGTCACCTTGGAGCGTTAGAGCCTTACTTCCAGACTGGCTCTGCTCTGCTGCACACCAGCCTAGGGCCACACTGCTATGGTCTAAGTTTTGACCATGGGGATTTCCAATGCAGGGAGTGTGGTCTTTGTTGTGATGTCACTGATCACTGCAGTCTCCCCATAGTTTGTCAATACTACAAGACATTGGTCTGAGTGGACTGTGCAATTGCGGAGGCAGTGGGGATGGCACAGTCCATCAGTCTGACATTTGCTACTGAAATTATATATGGTTATATTATAAGAACAATGGTGCAACAAAAATAAAAATATTATTTTATAAGAAAGGCGCTTTCTCCCACGTTGGATAGTGTTCACTGTCCGCAGTTCTGAAACATATCAGTGCACTGTTGTATTGGCAACTTTTCTTAGATGTGTTGCTTTATGTTGCTTTATACATAATAGCAAAGTTAACCAGCATATTGGTGTTGAGAACAAGAAAACAGCCATTGTCTTAATTGTCTAAGAGAAGTGAGGAGAGAGGAAACCCCAACTTAATTAGGTCTAATCTAGTGATGCACCGATATGACATTTTTGGCCGATACCGATATTCGATATTTTCCTTGCCAAAAGAAAAACCCTATAACCGATATTTATAATTTTAGCGTTCTCCTAAGCATTCTAGTACAGTTAAATAGTTAACACACACACATGGACGCAGTGGTCTAAGGCACTGCATCTGAGTGTAAGAGGCATCACTACAGTCCCTGGTTCGAATCCAGGCTGTATCACACCCGGCCGTGATTGGGAGTCCCATAGTGCGGTGCACAATTGGCCCAGCATCGTTCGGGCCGTCATTGTAAATAAGAATTTGTTCTTAACTGACTTGCCTAGTTAAATAAAGGTGACCCACGCACCACACTGACGAAATATTTATTTTGTTGGCATTTACGTATGTCCCCATTACCAGTAAAACATAATCAAAATTTCTTTCACTTACTTGCTTTGCTGTTTTGTTGTTAATTTGTTCAGTCGTTTCATTCTCAACCAGGATTTCTATGGAACGCCGTTTGGGTCTTTGCGTGTCAAAAAAGATACACGTCAAATAACACTTTAATGTGTCAAATAACACGTCATAATCTGTTAGCTAGCTAACTATATAGCTAGGTGTCGTCTAAAATAACCTTCATTTATAAGACCGTTCTTTTTTGATTAATGGTGGGCGGACCCATCTATGTGAAGCTAGCCACAATAAGGATTAGCCACAATAGTGGACTTTGAGGTTAGCTGTCAAAACAAAAGTATGGCATAATTCTACTATTTCTATTCATTTGCATTACTGTCAATGATACTTTTATTTTGAAGGATAACCGCAAATATGCCTAATCCTTATTGTGGCTAGCTTCACAACACATAGTCCGGTGCGGTCGAGCCTCACTAGCCAGATGAAGTTAGCTGGCTGCTTATAACGTTAGCTTTGCGCAACAGGGTTAAGTTGCTGACTAGCTATTTATTTTCATGAACTGAAGTTCAATTTCAATAGGCGAACAACAAGTGGCAACCTAGCTAATACTTACTCACAAGGATTCAGAAATAATTCCTAAGAATAATGAAAATGACTGCAGGTTCTACTGATCATTGTTTTCAGGCTGTTTGTATTGGTGCTAGCTAGGGACCAAAGTTAAGTTAGCTACCCCAGAAGTTGCGGTCGAACAAATGATGCCTTATTACCAACGCGGTATTGTAAATATAATTCGTGGCTGGTATTTGCTTGTTTGCAGACTTTTTTGTACAGCTTTGACAGTGCTACTGTATCTTTTCTGACAAGCAAAGACCCAAATGGCGTTCCATAGTATGAATGTCGTGACGCTATTACTGTGTAACTCCGGTAGGGCTGAAAAATAGCGCACTTGGTGGTGTGTATCGGTGCTCGACCAGTCCGCGAAAGCCAACATCACCCACGACTGAGAGAAATTGATTGTCAAGGGCAATGAATTCCATTCTCTTGGCTTTAATGGATTTCACCTTTTGGGTTGTCTCGCTGAAATTTTCTTCTTTCAAATGACTGCTCGACTTGTTGACTGCTCGATCCACACAGCAGACATTGTGTGGGCTAATTTAGGAATGCTGTGTTGCACTTTTATAATGCAACATTTTACATAGCGTCCATTGCGTCATGTACCTACATTATATAGGTTTGCAAGTCAGCTTTGACAGCGGTTTTGCACATCGGGGCGTTAAACTAAACATCGGGCGATACCGATGTTGGCATTTTTAGCAAATATCTGCCGATTTCCGATATATCGTGCATCCCTAGTCTAATCAATAGTCTAACTGTTAAATGTGCCTGGCTTCATAAATGATCATATCTACAGAAATAAGACGGATCCTGTTTGAGTGTTTTAATAGCCTACTGATTCCGTGAGCAACAAGCCTCATGCAACCACATGTCTGATAAATGGTTTCCTGAATTTGGCTGTTTTTAATCTTTGCTCTGCTGTAACAAAGGCTTTAGACTTTTTGTTGTTGTTAGACCAGCCTCTCTGGTATTTATAATGTATTTCGTTTTGTTTACACTGTTCCAAATTGTCAGAAATTATATTTATAATAATAATAACCCTCCTTTTTCCTTGATCTCCTTATTGTTATTATTATTCTGATATGTAATACTCGACCATTGAATAATTTGCGTAAACAGTATGCCTAAAACGTTCTATTTCGGAAATTGCATTCACAAATAAATGCGACTGTTTTTGTGGTCTTTGCTGTAATAAAGGCTTTACCAAAAAAACTTTGACACTCTCTGCTACGCTTTATCATTTATTTAGTGTTCACATTGTTCCAAACGGTCAGAAAAATTGTGTTGTAATTTTACAACACCTGTTTGGCACACATAATATGCTCGCATCGCTTGCTCCTGACCTTTTTCTTGAGCTCCAGAATTTTTCACTAGTCAAATTTGTTCCACACATCTGATGTCCCCTTTTACCTCCTGCACAACCAGTAAACATTTCCCCGTCTCAGGGTTATTTGTCACGTCCTCTGCATCCATTTTGCTCTCACGTGTTACGGTGTTCATAGTTTGTTATATCCAATTTACTGATGTGATTATGATATTGGTCACATGCATACATGTGTCACCTAAAGAGAGCAAGTGTTGAGGGAATAGGGATTGTTTTTCCTAAACAAATGAGGGATTTTGGTAACGACTTTTTAGTCAGAAATGGCTGTAGTTGTGTTGCAGCTTCAGCAACAGACAGCGCAAATATACACTCATGTTCTGTGGTGGTCGCTGCAGGAGGACAGAGCGACAATGGGTTCTAGTCACACAGTCACTCGCTGTTTTATTCTTACACAAAGCAGCAAGTCTGAGCCAGGCCCAGCACAATCAAATAAATTGTGGTCAGACTCCCTCTTGTCATTTGTGGGTTAATTATTTCATCAAACAGTTTGCTTAAAGCATCAGACAAGCTCAGTGCATATAGTTGAGATTTGATTAAAACGCATAGGATGTGTTTATATATGGAAAAATATGTTTTAAAATTTCAATTGGTCGAAAGAACAGATGACTCTGTCAACCAATATTTATTTTTGTCGGGACAGCCCTAGTGAATACACAGCTGTAACTGTCCCTACTCCCCAGCATTCATTGGAAATCTAAAATGCTTTTACGACGTAGATGCCTTTCTCTGACTGTTTTATAATTCTTCCTGCTTTTTTAAAGTGCTTCAGAGCCCACAACAACTGTAAAACACTGGTGAGGTCCCATGGGGAACCTAATCATTACGCTGCTAGTGACAACAGGTCACGACTCACACCATTTTAATGTGTTTCATCCCAGATTAGCCAAGAGAGTAGCAAAGTTTGAGTCTGTTGTTGTTGCTGCTTCTCTGAATTTTCACTAATTACTGTATTCCCGCTCCTCACTTAATTTGTGGTGGTGCATGTTATAGATTTTATGTCCATGTATGTATAGATTCCTTCCAAGTCCCTCGGTTGAATTGCTCGCTAAGAGCTCGTCTATAATGCACTTGATTGTGGCTTGTCTTGTTCTCAACAGGCTTTTCCTTTTCCACACAAAGCATATTTCCTTCATTGTATCCAGTCCTATCTAATGAATTCAGTGTACTGAGGCTATATGATACATTCTTTTGTGGGATTAATTCATTAATTTATTTTTATTTATTAATTCATTCATTTGTTTTTTATGGGACAGGTCCCAAGACTCTTGTTATAATTTAAAAAAAAAAAAAAAATCTATATTTTCCAATACAAAAAGACAGAGATATGAACATTTACTGTAGTGTTGATTTAGAATCACACATTTGGAGGCCCAAACAGAACTTAACTCATATACAGTACCAGTCAAAAGTTTAGACATTTCTACTATTTTCTACATTGTAGAATAATAGTGAAGACTTCAAAACTATGAAATAATACATGGAATCATGTACTATCCAAAAAAGTATTTAAATAAATAAATGATAATAATCAAAATATTTCATATTTGAGATTCTTCAAAGTAGCCACCCTTTGCCTTGATGACAGCTTTGCACACTCTTGGACTTCACCTGGAATGCTTTTCCAACAGTCTTGAAGGAGTTCCCACATGCTGAGCACTTGTTTGGCTGCTTTTCCCTCACTCTGCGGTCCAACTCATCCCAAACCATTTCAATTGGGATGAGGTCGGGTGATTGTGGAGGCCAGGTCATCTAATGCAGCACTCCATCACTCTCCTTCTTGGTCAAATAGCCCTTACACAGCCTGAAGGTGTGTTTTGGGTCATTTTCCTTTTGATAAACAAATGGTAGTCCCACTAAGCGCAAACTAGATGGGATGGCGTATCGCTGCAGAATACTGTGGTAGCCATGCTGGTTAAGTGTGCCTTGAATTCTAAATAAATCAAGACCGTGTCACCAGCATAGTACCATCACACCTCCTCTTCCATGCTTCAAGGTGGGAACCACACATGCGGAGGTCATCCGTTCACTACTCTGTGAGACGCAGAGACACGGCAGTTGGAACCAAAACTCTAAAATTTGGACTCATCAAACCAAAGGACAGATTTCCACTGGTCTAATGTCCATTGCTCGTGTTTCTTGGCCCAAGCAAGGTTCTTCTTATTGGTGTCCATTTAGTCGTGTTTTCTTTGCAGCAATTTGACCATGAAGGCCTGATTCACGAAGTCTCCTCTGAACTGTTGATGTGTCTGTTAATTGAACTCTGAAGCATTTATTTGGGCTGCAATCTGAGGTGCAGTTAATTGCTGATTTCTGAGGCTGGTAACTCGAATGAACTTATCCTCTGCGGAAGAGGTTACTTTGGGTCTTCCTTTCCTGTGGCGGTCCTCATGAGAGCCAGTTTCATCATAGCGCTTGATGGTTTTTGTGACTGCACTTGAAGAAACTTTCAAAGTTCTTGAAATTTTCCGTATTGACTGACCTTCATGTCTTTAAAGTAATGATGGACTGTCGTTTCTCTTTGCTTTGTCACAACACAACTGATTGACTCAAACACATTAAGAAGGAAAGAAATTCCGCAAATTAACTTTTAAGAAGGCACACCTGTTTAATTGAAATGCATTCCAGGTGACTACCTCATGAAGCTGGTTGAGAAAATGCCAAGAGTGTGCAAAGCTGTCAAAGGCAAAGGGTGGCTACTTTGAATAATCTCAAATATAAAATATATTTGGATTTAACACTTTTGTTTTGGTTACTACGTGATTCCATATGGGTTGTTTGATAGTTTTATTGTAAAATAAAGAAAAATCCTTGAATGAGTAGTTGTCAACTCTTGACTGGTACCAGTCAAAAGTTTGGACACCTACTCATTCAAGGGTTTAATCAGCACAGTTCCTAAGTAATTTCAATGCAGTGTTATGACTGAAATAAGAGTCTTCAACTATAACGTGCTTTTTTGAGATCTCCTGGCTGTGCTGTTGAGGAACTAGAGCAAGCATGCTTGTTTGGTTTTTTTTTGGACCACAACCTTGCAACACAATTACTGTTTGTTTTTTTACGCAATCCAACAACAGTCTATTATAAATTGCAATCTGGGTCAGGTGGGCATAATTTGAAAGCCTGTTGTATGGCCGACATGACTAGCTAAGTTATAACATACAACATTAAAGTCTTAGGCTTTCACAATGCATTTCAGGGACATTTTGGTGTGCATAGAAAGGGGTCATGAGGGCATTCAGGTGCTTGTGCCACTGTTCAGAACAAGTCAGGGTATTTTTATTTATTTTTTATTTAACCTTTATTTAACTAGGCATGTCAGTTACGAACAAATTCTGAAAAACATCCCCACAGCCTGATGCTGCCACCCCCATGCTTCACCATAGGGCCAGGTTTTCTCCAGGCGTGACACTTGGCATTTTAGGCCAAAGAGTTCAATCATGGTTTCATCAGACCAGTCTTATTTCTCATGGCCTGCGAGTGCTTTAAATCAAATCAAATTTATTTATATAGCCCTTCGTACATCAGCTGATATCTCAAAGTGCTGTACAGAAACCCAGCCTAAAACCCCAAACAGCAAGCAATGCAGGTGTAGAAGCACAGTGGCTAGGAAAAACTCCCTAGAAAGGCCAAAACCTAGGAAGAAACCTAGAGAGGAACCAGGCTATGTGGGGTGGCCAGTCCTCTTCTGGCTGTGCCGGGTGGAGATTATAACAGAACATGGCCAAGATGTTCAAATGTTCATAAATGACCAGCATAGTCGAATAATAATAAGGCAGAACAGTTGAAACTGGAGCAGCAGCACAGTCAGGTGGAAGTTGAAACTGGAGCAGCAGCATGGCCAGGTGGACTGGGGACAGCAAGGAGTCATCATGTCAGGTAGTCCTGGGGCATGGTCCTAGGGCTCAGGTCCTCCGAGAGAGAGAAAGAAAGAGAGAAGGAGAGAATTAGAGAACGCACACTTAGATTCACACAGGACACCGAATAGGACAGGAGAAGTACTCCAGATATAACAAACTGATCCCTGCCCCCCGACACATAAACTACTGCAGCATAAATACTGGAAGCTGAGACAGGAGGGGTCAGGAGACACTGTGGCCCCATCCGAGGACACCCCCCTTTAGGTGCCTTTTGGCCAACTCCAAGCAGGCTGTCATGCCTTTTACTGAGGAGTGGCGTCCGCCTGACCACTGTACCATGAAGGCCTGATTGGTGGATTGCTGGTTGTCCTTCCGGAATGTTCTTCCATCTCCACAGAGGAACTCTAGAGCTCTGTCAGAGTGACTATCGGGTTCTTGGTCACCTCCCTGACCAACGCCCTTCTCCCCTGATTGCTCAGTCTTGGTGGTTCCAAATTTCTTCTATATAAGAATGATGGAGGCCACTGTGTTCTTGGACCTTCAATGCTGCACAAATGTTTTGGTACCCTTCCCCAGATCTGTGCTTCGATACATTCCTGTCTCGGAGCTCTACGGACAGTACTTCCCAGATATAGGTCCAATGTATTGGAAATTTCAGTTGTGGTGGTGGGCAAATATGCACTAATCAAATGATTCCTGGAAGTCCTCTTCCCACACATGTCTCAAGTACGCCATGAGAATAGCATGGTTTGCCACATCTGTGGATTCTTCCAGTTGCAGGGCATAGTAGTCATTTGCTATGCGCTCTGTGGTCTGGCACGTTCTGTCCTCAAGAGCGCTCTCATTTTATTGGATTAGTGCGTGTGGCATAAAAGCTCAGTCAGAATGGAGCTATCTCGGACACACGGTGTATGTGTAATGCCAGCAACAATAAGCAATGCACTGCACGCCAATGTGTAGCATTAGTGTTTCAGAACAAAAGTTTAAAAAATATATAATACTAATCTTCACAAATGTTCTTTGAAAACCTCATCCGTAGAATAATTAGCGACATATGTGAGGACCCAAATTTGGGTCGCAACCCACCATTTTGAGAATCGCTGGTCTAAGATCCCTCCCGATGTGTTCTCCAATCACAAAAAGTATTTTGTCGTTATCCTTGCAGTGGGATTGAAAACAGTGGATCCAATATTTTGTATTATTTACTTGTTAAACAAAATGTCTTTCTTTTGAGCAATTGTATTAGTTTAATATAATATGTATGTTTTGAGCATACAATTATAGCTCAGTATGTGTATTTTATACAGTCGTTTTCGCTCATCTTTATCAAGGGATCCAATATTTCCGGACCCCACTGTGTCGGCCTGGGATAAAACTTGTGTTGTCGGGGTGTATAATATCATAAATATATTATTTAAAACGCTTTGCCAATATTTTTTTGTCAACACCTTCTATAGAGGCCACAGAGATGAGGCAACATCTGTGGCCACTCTTTCCCCCCCATAATCAGACCTATAGTAGCCTCATACAATGTTTGTGGGACATTTGCAACAGAAGCAGCGCTAGTCTGGCAGAGTACGAATACAATTGTATTATTTATCCATCAGGCCTGGGAGCCTTGTTGTTTGGAATATTGTGCCATCGCTGTACTAAACTTTAGAGGAGATATCAAGGCATCGTGCGCAACTGCTGCCCCCCTGTCTAATTTAGGAAGTTCAAATTTGGTGAGAAAGCACTATAATAATTTGTGGCTCAGCAGGATCACATTTTGATTGATATAGCTCTGAGTAAAACTGTGCAAAGCATTTATTGATTTCCCCAGGTCTGTTACAATTTTACCATTCCGGTCTTTCATTTTATGAATAGCTTGAGTTGCTTGTGTATGCCGTAACTGCCTTGAAAATCATTTATGGAGTTTGTCACCCAGTTCAAAATATATTTTTTCATTCTATCAAGTAAATAGGTTACCTATTTCTAAAGGATGCTGTTGTACTCATATTTCAACACTTGATCTTCTCAAGGACTTCATTCGAGGAATTGTTGCTCCCCTAACTCTAGTTCGATTTCTTTCAGCCTAGTATTGGCGTGTTTCTTCCTCTCCGATGTATATGAAATAATGTGTCCTCTAATCACAGCTTTGAGAGGTTCCCAAAAGATAGTCATCAACATCCCCGTGTTGTTAGCTCAAAGGGAAAATAAGTAATCTGCTCCTTCAAATACTTTCAGAAAGCCTCATCATTCAACAGGTAAGCATCTTAGCGCTACAGTCACCGACCTGCAGACATATTGTCCAGTTTCAGCACCATGGAGAGTGGAGAATGGCCTGTGATTTAGAATCAACGTGAAATGTAACAGCCGCAGCAAAAAAAAGTGCTCAATTCTGGAATATGAGTTATGAACTGGCAAAAAGAAAAAATAATCCCTATCTGTTGGATGCGTCAGTTTCCAAATATCGGCAATGTTAACGTTTGTCATTTGTATTTAGACAAACACTGACATTTGATTGTTGACCTTGATAGCTGTTTATCTAAAAGAGGATCCAAAATACAGTTGAAGTCGCCACTCACAATAACATTTGTATCCAATATATTTGTTATGGACTTAAATACCCTTTGGAAAAATAATGGATCATCGAAGTTGTGACCATATAAATTAACCAAGGTTATTGGTATCCAATTCAGTGTACCAACCTCAATAATATACTGACATTAGGATCTGAAAACAAGGATGAGTAAATAAAAGGAATAGCTACCCTCCTCGCTTTTGCATCAGAATTGGACTGGTATATCTGACCAATCCAGCCGACTTGTAGTTTGTTCCGAGCCATGCATTTTTAATGAGTTTCCTGAAGAAACACCATGACACCGGACAGTGATTTAAGATGGGGGAGAAAACCTTAACTCTTTTAACGAACTGACCTAAGCCATTACAGTTCCAACGTACTATCTTTATTCCACTAGGCCTACTATGTGCCGTTACTTGTTTTAGAACACATTGTTTTTGTCAAGTTCCAGGATGGTGGGACATTTTTGGTTTTATCATACCACCTGTACTGAAACTAAATATAAAACACAGACCCCCTCCCAACCTTAGTTCAATTTGATTTGACTACTTAGTCAAGGGGTGCTTTGCTGGAGGAAGTCACTAACACACAAACCTTATGGTGCCTAGACATATAACCTAAGTTAACTCCGCATCTATAGATGCGTTGCAAAAAAAACATCTTAACTCTCACGGAGATGATGATGAGTGGGACTAAAACCTGATCGGCTAAACAATGTTATAAACAATAACATCTCACCAATCATAAGTTCCAATGTTCATCGTAATGAGCATCGGCAAGAAATTCAAACACAGTACTGGCCTATATTTGGCCATTTAGCCGTCTGACAACGACAGGTTTGGTTCCTCAGCCAGAGCGCTTGCTTGCCAATAACAATTTGGCTTCTTTTGGAGTTTCAAACAAGCGGGATGATCCCTCGACTGTCATCTTGAACCTGGCTGGGAAAAGGAATCCATATCAAATGTTGGCTGCCCTGCCTTTTTTGCACCGCTCATCATAATATTTCAGTTCGTTCCTCACCTCCAAAGTAAGATCTGGGTAGAAGGACACCCTAGCTCCATTATAGTTGAGGGGATCTGCAGGCGTGCGATGATTGGCATTGGTGGTGCGCCCTTGACTGGCTTTGGTGCGGATGATCTGTGTGTGCGATCGGTCAGGATGTGTGTTTTGAAGTTTTCACTCCCCAGCAGGGCCGGTATCAGCTCCGATTACAAATTCAGTGGGCCTCCCTTTCTCTACCTGTATCCCAAAGGTTTGGATGTTCTGCTATCGTGAATGTGATTTAAGCATTTCCAGGCAGGTTTTCAGCTGAATTTTTTTTTTTTTTTTAAGTTTAATGTTTTGCACTGTTTCTCAATGTCCTGTAGCCTGGCCCCGTGATCGTCTGCTCGACCTCATGCACCTTTCATTCACAGTTCCGGTCATAGTCCCAATATTCTTTGAGATAGCAGCCAACTTTGTCTACCTCCTCGCTTAATTTGTTTATAGCAACCAGTAGGTTGCTCTGAGTGAGTTCTGGGGGGGAGCTCTTGGGAGCAAGCATCTTCAGCTAACTCCTTGTGGGTCGGCGATATTAGCATCGATTCATAGTCCATCTTGTCCAAAGTACCTTATTTTTTTTGGTGCCTTTTCATCTTGTCAGATGAATGTTTGAATTTATAGGTCGTGAGAGATTAAGATAAATATGCCATTTTTTTTTTCAAAATTTAGCAGAGCTCTAACAATCCACATTTATCCCATAGCACGCTTTCTAGTGTTTATTTTTTTTTAACCTTTATTTAACTAGGCAAGTCAGTTAAGAACAAATTCTTACTTTCAATGACGGCCTAGGAACAGTGGGTTAACTGCCTGTTCAGGGGCAGAACGACAGATTTGTACCTTGTCAGCTTGGGGATTTGAACTTGCAACCTTCCGGTTACTAGTCCAACGCTCTAACCACTAGGCTACCCTGCCGCCCCGGCCTAGTGTCCCTCGGGATTAATTAAATTGGGTTATTTAACTTTGTGCATATATTTGTCATGCTTTGTTTAGTCTGTCCCTTGTGTCATTTTTGGCTTTTCTGGCTGTATGAACAAAATGCCATGGCATTAATTATGTTAATTGACTCCTATTGATCTTTGTACTTTGCCGGGTCAAGTGAATTTGAATGCGCTTTTCAAACTTTCAAAGGGGCTCCCTTTGAATTTCGATTTTAAGAGCGCAAATCAAAACGTAAAAGGTAAGGTTGGAGAATCTTGGTATTTCTTACTCTAGACTCTCTCTGGCAGCAGGCATACTGTACCCAGTGAACTGTACCTGAACAGTCTAGAGGACTGCACATGCCCAGAATAACTGTTTTGAATCACTTGTAGCTGTCTCACACACTTCCACCGTGTTCTTCCCCCTATGACACACACAGTGTAAAATTGTTTGGCTTTGATACCAGTTGTTGTTCCAGGAACATTATGCTCTGCTTTGAGTTGCTGTGAATTGGATAGAATTCAATCTTTTCATCCAGTGACGCTGTGTTGTGAAATGCGCAGGAACTGCTTCAACAAGCCAAAGTCTAGCCCAGGGATGGGCAACTTTGATGAGGGTGGGGCCCAGAAAAATCTAAACTCTCCATGAGGGGCCGCGGTGGCTCGCGGGTCTGCGTAACCACATCCATACCCACACATGCAGTCAGAGCCCCCCCCCCCACACACAAACAAAAGTGATGGTTAGACTGAGTTGTCAATCTAAAAACAATTATCTGACATGGGCTAATTGACTGTCAGTGACTGACATAACAAGATCAAATCTGCTGATGCGCAACCAAATTTCGAAATTGCACCATAAGTTAAGACATCGAGTGAATTCCCCCCCAAAAAAAAGTTTAAACACATTCTTAATTGTAATGTAATCGGAAACTTTGAGTCTGAACATAATTGCACATTGAGTCTGAGCATAATACATTTGAATTCAAAATGCTATAAATCTTCTTGAAAATAACTAAACTCTCGTTTTTCGCTCACAGGGTTTTTACATAATCCCCTCTGCCCACCATCCATTCATAATAGCAGTAATTATATTTGTCTTCACAAAGCCCAACCAAAGTTACTGAAGCCTAGCAGGCAGGTGCGGGAGTGTGTGCATCCCAAATGGCACCATATTTCCTATGTAGTGCACTACTTTCGACCAGAACCATATGAGCTCTAGACCAAAGTAGTGCACTACATAGGGAATAGGGAGCCATTTGGGACACATTCGTTGTCTTTAGAGGTTGTGTGTGCAGATTTCGAGAGTTGGAGGCGAGCAATGTCACCAAGGCGGCTGCATTATACGGCTGCTGAAGTGTCTCATTCTCTACATTTTTATCAAACAGCACTGTAATAAGCCCTCAGAGCAGCACATTTTGAGAAGTGAGGTATTATTCCCTGAGCTGTTTTATAGAAGTTTCAGTTGATGGTCCTCAGTCCCTACACAGTGATGTTCTACTCAGCTATGATTCCTACTAGCACCCAAGAGGCATAGCCTTTACATAACGGTGCAGCATATAAATATACACCAAGTGTATGAAACATTAGGAACACCTTCCTAATGTTGAGTTGCACCCCTTTTGTCCTCAGAACAGCCTCAATTCATTGGGGCATAGACTCTACGAAGTGTCGAAAGCGGTCCACAGGGATGCTGGCCCGTGTTGACTCCAATACTTCCCACAGTTGTGTGTAGTTAGCTGGTGGACCATTCTTGATACACACTGGAAACTGTTGAGTGTGAAAAACTCCTACTATACCCCATTCAAAGGCACTAAAATCTTTTGTCTTGCCCATTCACCCTCTGAATGGCACACATACACAATCCATGTCTCAATTTTCTCGAGGCTTAAAAATCCTTCTTTACCGGTCTTCCCCCTTCATCTACACTGGTTTGAAGTGGATATAACAGGTGACAATAAGGGATCATACAGTAGCATTCACCTGGTCAGTCTATACATGTATACTGAGGTAACAGCCTTTATTTTACTACTTGATGGTTCCCCGTAGATTAGCAATGTATTGATTCAGAGTCCCCCGGTGTTGTGTGGCCACTTTATAGATGATGCCGTCACATGCACAAGCGTCCCATGCGGCTGATTGGCTTGCAGAGAGCGTGTTTTCTTCTTGACGGGGTGTAAGAAGCTTTAAATGTCAACCAGTTGTTACCCGCATGCGTTTTGTTCTTGTGAAATTTTCCGAACATGAAGTGCTAAAGGAAAAATCCACTCCTTCAAATCCCACTCATTCCTATAATTTACATTTGTGAACAAATGTTTAATTTCGTTGTTATAAGGTTGGTAGCAACTTGTGGAAGTCTGTTGCAGCTCAAGTCGACTACAAAACCTACATTGCAAAGCACTCTATGGGCTGGCTAGCTAGCTAGCGAGCAAACGTAGCTGCACACAATAATACCAAAGTCAATATCAGTAGTAACTAGTTAGCTATAAAATCGCCTCAACAAACTGCACTGTCAATTTAGGAGTTTACAATCTCACCATGTTCAGTCTGACATTCGCAACATGCAATGCACCCTGGACTGAATTGGCAGACAAATAGGAGAAATGTGTGAGACACTCTGTTAAATGACAAATGTATCATAGTAGGAATATCGTTATGGCATCGGCCAGTATTGAAATCTGACATGTATCATAGATGTTTTCGCAATCTAAAAGTCGTATTCCTATTGACTTGTGTAGTAAGAGCAGCTTTATCGCAATGCTACTTCATACCGGTCAGATTTCTGCCTGCTTGAACGGCAATAGCTCAGATAAACATAAAATGACCCAGTGAATCGATAGAACATCGCTCAGAAATGCAAAAAAAAAACTATATAACCGTCATAATGGGTGAATTTTTACTTTAAGCATTGAGCTGCTCCCCTGGGGCACAAACATATGTATGGCCCTGCAAATGGCTCCCTATTTAGTGCACTACTTTCAGCCAGGGCATAGAGCTCTGGTCAAAAGTAGTGCACTATGTTGGGTATAGGCTAAAGTGCTGCAGCTTTATCTCCAACCTTACAGGCTGGCTTCAGGCTTGCATTTCAGTATTTCTCAGTTCTGCTGAGAACATTATGTCACAACAATCTTTCTCTGCAAGCTTCTGTCTCTCTCTCTCTTTCTCTCTGTGGGTCTCTTTTCTTTCTCTCTTTTTCTCTCTTTCATTTGGCTTCTTGGAGTGTAATTTCAGCAAGATCTGAAAAGCCACAATCTGTGTCAATGCTGTTTGCATGTAGGCTAGGCTACATCAAAGCCTTTTGAGAAGTCCAAAGAAAGTAGAATACTGTATATGGCTTAGTCTATGATCATGAGGACGATCATAGTGAATGTTGAAGATGATGTATAGGCTGTGCTGCAATTAACGCTCATCAGCCGCCTGTCAGCCCCTCCAGCAGTCCGTTCCTGCTAATGAGTGACTGTAGTTGGTGTTTTTTACTGAAGCACATCCAAGCAGATAAGACTGCCACTGGATTGCAAATGAAGGCTGCTATTGTCACTCTGCAGCGCTCTAATCTGATTACTACGTCATTGTTTATTTTCCTTCTATTTCGTTCAGTTTAGGAAAAATGATTCTCTGCGCTTTTCTTGCTGCAGAATTTTGGTGGCGTTTTGTGTTCTCTTTGCTGTATGAATAACTAAGGGCTTTGACATTTGAATTTGGACTTGACTTGGATTTGACTTCCCGGAACAAGAACTGAGATCAGTGCCTTTCTTGCTGTATGAAGCGATGGTTGAAGACACTAAAGTGCTGTGCTTATTTTACTAACTGTCAGTCTCAGCTCCCTCCACCCTGCCAGACTGGGAAGTGGCTGGGCTGACTAGGCTGCGGTGAATCGTTGACATAACGATTTGAGCGTGTAGAATAGATTTGTAGTTGTAATAGCGTTGGCTAAGTTGTAACTTAATATTTGTGAGCAATAATTGCATCTGCATTGCTTTAGCTCCCTACCGTGACAAAAGCTTTGTAGATGTGCAAACAGTGATTTGCAAGGAGAGAATGAGCTCTTGGAGGTGGATCCTGTTTCTTCTAACCAATCAGATGAAGTTTTCATAGACCACCAAGGCTCGATATTAAGGTTTTTCCGCTTGTCCGTGGCAAGTTAAAAAAAAAAAAAAAAAGTTTTTTAAGTCAGACGACCAGAATATAGATTTCAGTTGTCCGAATGGATGGTAACAAATCATAATATCAAACAATTACTCCGATCAGAATTGGATCAGGCAGCACACAGCAGGTTAATGCACGGTTGACATTGAGTAAATTGCCTATATTCCTATTGGCTATAGCCTATTTTAATAAATATGTTATTTATACCAAGCAACAGAACAATGTAGACGGAGCTAAGAGTCTCACTAAAGCAGCCAAAATATCCGGTCAGAATTATTTTTATTTTTTTCACTCACTCACTCACTCACTCACTCACTCACTCACTCACTCACTCACTCACTCACTCTCACATATGGCGGATGATCTGGGCCAATAGCCCAAGTTTTATTTTATTTTATTTTATAGTGGACACTCCAGTGTCTTATTGTTATAGATGCCCAAATGTTCTATTGTCTCTCCATTTCATATGAATATGACTTGGCCTACTAAACCACTGGTTCAGTTTAATGCATGCTAGATTACTCCTTCTCATTAAACTGATCCCTGATCCCTGTCTGAGTTAACCAAAGACTGTAGACCCAATGTGTCTCAGCATTAAGGAGATGCTGTTCCGGCTCGCAACAAGCCAAGGCTCGTGAGATGCTACTTAATTAATTTACTGAAGGGCTGTCTGGCTCTCCTAGGCCTCCAGGTTATGCCGTTATTGGGTCAGTTTGTATTGAGCTGTTTGGTCCCCCAAGACAGGATGGTGCTCGTGGTCAACTGGTAGGTCCACAGGAGATGTTGCAATCCCAGTCCAATAGTGCATATCACACAGCTTTTTTGGATCTGCTTGCATTAAGACTAATTTATTGATACTGTTTTAACCCCTATTTAGGATGATTTTTGTTTGACTGTCCTTAGTATAGCTGTCTTACCCCATTATGTAACTCCAAAAAAAAACGTTTTGACCCATTGTTTTTGTTGTCATAAGTCGTTGTATTGATTGTACCAACTGAGCCATATATTTTAAAACATTGTCCTTGCATCCATAGTTTAGATAGCATAGTAGCCCACACATGTATAGTCATTTTTCTCCTAATTGTCACAGTCTTAGTCTCATTACTTAAAGGGCTTTGAAAACAATGAACACAATATTGGGATGCAAACCAGGTGCTTGAAGGATCTTCTGGGCCTTTCCCAGTCATGGTGGACAAAACGTGCATCTCACCGAAGACCACTTCTGAATTGGGTTAGGATATGGTGGGAGTTGGTGGTGCAGAGGGCCTAGTAGAAGAGAATGCGGCCCTTCTCACTCAGTAGTCTTTTGGAAGCAGGAACAAAGCTAGGTCCCTTTTGGTTCTCACTGGCAAAGACTGTGCCCTGCACCCTGACGGTAGGAAGGTGCACTGGTCAAATATTACAATACTAAAACCCATAGACAAATGTCTTGAAACAGCAATTACACAACTTGGGTTAGTGTTGATATTTCATGTTCGTCTCACCAATACTAATCTTCCCCAAAGATAAATTAACACATTTTAAGCTTATACCTACAGTGCCTTTTGGAAAGTATTCAGACCCCTTGACTTTTTCCACATTTTGTTACGTTACAGCCTTATTCTAAAAAATATTTTAAAAACTCAGCAATCTACACACAATACCCCATAATGACAAAGCTAAAAAAAACTTTTAAAAACTTTCAGACATTTTTGCACAACAGGTTTTATTTACGCAAGTATTCATTAGCTCAGGTGTATCCTGTTTCAATTGATCATCCTTGAGATGTTTCTACAACTTGGAGTCCAGCTGTGGTAAATTCAGTGTATTTGGACATGATTTGGAAAGGCACACACCTGTCTATATAAGGTCCCACAATTGACAGTGCATGTCAGAGCAACAACCAAGCCATGAGGTCAAAGGAATTGTTCGTAGAGCTCCGAAACAGGATTGTGTCGAGGCACAGATCTGGGGAAGGGTACCAAAACATTTCTGCAGCATTGAAGGTCCCCATGAACACAGTGTCCTCCATCATTCTTAAATGGAAGAAGTTTGGAGCAACCAAGGTTCTTCCTAGAGCTGGCCGCCTGGCTAAACTGAGCAATTGGGGGAGAGTACTCACTTAACTAATCTTCATTGACACCTGCTGTATACCATGAGAATTAGACCATTTTGACCCATTCGCCTAAGATGTTAGGTGTGTGGCGTTATAATATACAGTGCCTTTAGAAAGTACTCAGACCCCTTGACTTTTTCCACATTTTGTTATGTTACAGCTTTATTCAAAAATGTATTAAATTGTTTTTTTCCCCCCGCAAATCTACACACACAATACACCATAATGACAAAGCAAAAACAGTACTTTGTTGATGCACCTTTAGCAGTGATTACAGAGTCTTCTTGGGTATGACGCTACAAGCTTGGCACACCTGTATTTGGGGAGTTTCTCCTATTCTCTGCAGACTCTCTTCAACACTGTCAGATTGGATGGGGAGCGTTGCTGCACACCTACATACTTCTGTGTATTGATTTTAATAAAGGCATTGATGTTTATGGTTAGGTACACGTTGGAGCAACGACAGTCCTTTTTCCGCGAATGCGCACTGCACTGATTATATGCGACGCAGGACACGCTAGATAAACTAGTAATATCATCAACTATGTGTAGTTAACTAGTGATTGATAGATTTTTTTTAATAAGATAAGTTTAATGCTAGCTAGCAACTTACCTTGGCTTCTTACTGCATTCGCATAACAGGAAGGCTCCTCGTGGAGTGCAATGAGAGTCAGGTGGTTAGAGCGTTGGACTAGTTAACTGTAAGGTTGCAAGATTGAATCCCCGAGCTGACAAGGTAAAAATCTGTCATTCTGCCTCTGAACAAGGCAGTTAACCCACCGTTCCTAGGCCGTCATTGAAAATAAGAACGTGTTCTTAACTGACTTGCCTAGTTAAATAATGGTATTTTTAAAAATCGGCCAAATCGTTGTGTCCAAAAATACCGATTTCTGATTGTTTTGAAAACTTGAAATCGGCCCTAATTAACTGGCCATTCCGATTAATCGGTCAACCTCTAGTAGGGATGGTGCCAAGTTTCCTCCAAACGTGATGCTTGGCATTCAGGCCAAAGTTCAATCTTGGTTTCATCAGACCAGAGAATCTTGTTTCTCATGGTATGAGAGTCCTTTAGGTGCCTTTTGGCAAACTCCAAGCAGGCTGTTATGTGCCTTTTTTACTGAGTGGTTTCCGTCTGGCCACTCTACCATAAAGGCCTGATTGGTGGAGTGCTGGTTGTCCTTCTGAAAGGTTCTCCCATCTACACAGAGGAAATCTGGAGCTCTGTCAGAGTGACCATCGAGTTCTTGGTCACCTCCCTGACCAAGGCCCTTCTCCACCGAATGCTCAGTTTGGCAGGCGGCCAGCTGTAGGAAGAGTCTTGGTGGTTCCAAACTTCTTCTCTTTAAGAATGATGGAGGCCGCTGTGTTCTTGGCGACCTTCAATGTCGCAGAAAGTTTTACCAAATAGAGCCCTTGCTGTGGTACGTATTCAGACAAGAATAAATTCTCAGGTCTGGACAAATACACACTGAAATAACTAGGGATGGATGTGAAGCTAGCCCGCTAGCCAGAGGTACTTTGTGCCTAGAGGGTACTTTCGGCCAGTGCCGAAATTCCTGATGTTCCATCACTGAAAGTAACCTTACTTAACCTTACTGTACCATCTATAGACCACTTATTTTCCCCCATTTGTTTAAGAAATTCATGCTGATGCGACAAAAGGGGGTACGGTTTACCGATATGATAACTGGAAGACTATGAATGGCTCCGTATCTACCTGGAAGATAATCAGCCTCTGGCTCCGCCTCTCCCGAGTCCGTTCGCTAGTTGCAGGGATGAGACAAGACTGTAACTACAACCAATTGAATACCACGAAATTGGTAGAAAGTTGTGATTTGGACTGGTGCCCTGATATCACTGATGCTACATGAGTCCCAGTACTGACTTGCCTTTGTAGGTATTAATTGAGGACCCAATTAATGTGAGACATTTTGTTGGCCGTCAGGTTCTCTGCAGCCAGTTCCTACACCCTCATGGACAGTGTTGTAGCAGAGCTTGAAGAACCTGCCACGGTGTTTGTGGAGAAGCACTGCACCAGTGTCACTGCTCACTGTTGCCTACAGCCTTGCCCATGGCTCGCTGAAGCACTATCCACAAATTCTTGGCCAGGTTGTCCGACAGGCCCTGCAACTTGCCAAAGTAGTTTCGCATGAGGTTAAAGTTGTGCATAATCTTGCTGCCCAAGCGACACTGACTGTACATGAGGTCATTCCATGAGCTCTCTAGGGTCCTCCGCTTGTGATGGCCCCCCAGCACCTCGGCTTGCTCTATCATTAACAAAGTGTCTGCCACCCTCTCAGGCACATCCCAGGAAGGGAGGAGAAATATTCATACATAAATATATTAACTGTACATTGTCATATCAAATACAATGCAAGCCATCAATAATAGTTCCCATTCAAGTGGCATTTAATGGTGCAGCGGAACATACCTGAAAATATATATTTATTAATATACACGTTTTCCACAGCTGAGGCTAGCTGACTGTGTTGCATCCCTGCTTATTTGACATCCTTCAGGTTCCTAATGATGTTGATGCTTTGCCTCCAGGCATTGCTGACTTTTGCCAGGAAGTTCTGGATGTCCATCCCGTCTCCCATGGCATTGTGGAGCTGACGGAGACCCGAACGGACCCTGTTTAACTGGGAGTGGATTGCAGAGTGGAGACAGACCATTTTAAATGGTTTAGATAGGGATTTGCATTAATCAAAGGGCAGTAGCTACAGAATGCAGTCAATGTCTAAAGCTAAACAAATTAGTTTCTACCTTCAGTCGTGCTTCTACTAAATATTCAGATCTAACTGGCTGATCAATATTCATGGGATTTATGTCCGTTTTTTGGTCTTAGCAGATTAATGATTACTTTTCTAATGGTTGTGCTAGCTAGCTATGGCTCCATACAAAATCAAGCTAGCTAGTTAGCTTCAAAATTGTTTGCAAAATAACTTTACCTAATCGATTTTGGCGAACTCTTAATAACAATGACTTGGACAATAGCTTCCAAAAACAATATTACAGAAGAAAAAAGCTTGCTAACTAGCCATAAAAGAATGGCTTTTAAACTTACCTGCCATGACAACTAACAGCTGGGCTTCTTTGATGAACAGTCTTTGGTGGATACAAGTGGTAACCTGGTAATGTATGTCTTGATTGACAGGTCATTTTGACACGGCCCCTTGTGAGCTGTCACCAACCAACCACTGTAGAGTATACTGGTCTGTGTTAACCTCATCTGATTGGTTAGAAGAAAGAGGTCCCACCTCCAAGAGGTCCTGCTCTCACTCACTCTCTCTCCTTGCTTATAAATCTCTGTTTGCACATTTACAAATCTTTTTGACACATAGGGCGCTAAAGCACTGCCAAAAGTCTAAGGGCGCGAAATTGACATGTACAGATGCAATTATTGCTCGCAAATATTAAGTTACCTGTAGGAGAATATGTTTACAACTACAGATTATTATTATTTTCATAAGTCATCAGTTACACACTAGCAAATTGTGTGTACAAACTACAAATATATTCTACACGTTCAAATCGATGTGTCAATGATTTACCCTCATAGACCTGGGTCATATTCATTAGGGCGCAAAGAAAAACGATTTGGCAAGTTCGAGAGTGTAGTCCATCCCTGTTTCTGTCCGTGTTCAGGGTCATATTCATTAGGCACCAAATGGATGAGAACGGACTGACCGTTTAGTGCCTAACGGAAGATTTGTGGTCCCTGAGGTTTGGGAGACATACTGCTGTCAGTCTGAAGTGAACCTATCCTTTTCTCAGAAGCTCTGTGTGAAAAACAGGAGTGGAGGACATTAGACGAGACCCGTTGGCATGGCGACCTCACTAAAACGTTGATTGAATACACAGACACTCATTACCTGTGACTTCTGGCTGCCTTAGTGATGCTCTTTATTTGATGGCCCTGGCTGTAGCTATCCCAAGAGAACTCAACAATCTCAATCTCGGTCTCTGTCTCATCTTCTCTCTGTCTTTTTGTGTCTCTCTCCCTTTCTTTCTCTTCAGTTCAGCTCATGATTATTCAGACCTGTACACTGTTGCCATGGCACTGGATTGGCAGCTCGTAACCTTGTCATATCTAGACCAATCTATCGAGAGGAAGATATGAAAGATTGGATTTCGTTTGAAAATATCAACCAAGTAAAAACATCCAAATGCGTTCATATTCACTGTACCATTGAGCTGTGGGGGAGATATTAGCAATCAAAATTGCCTTTGTATTAGCAAGTCAGGTTTTGCATTAGTTCCTTCTCAAATGAATTATAGAAATGCAAAGCCTCACGCTGTGTTCAAAGATGATTCATTTGTTTGTCTGTTTTGTCTTTCAGGGTCAGCCGGTCGGTCAGTGTGATTTCAATATTCGGCTGTTGTGCATAGAGAAAGAGATCATCTCCCCTCGGATGGAGAAGATGAAGACGGGACAGATCGACAAGACAAAGGAGCCCTTCAGTGTCAGGAACAAGCCATTCTTTGACATCCACGCAGCACGAAAGGTAATACACGCATGCATGTGCACAAACTGTGCCAGGGCCAGATCATCACAAGTCTGTGGTGGTCTGACATTCTAGCCGTACATGTTACTAATACATTATTTAACTTTTCCATCAGTTCAGGGACTCGTCTAAGGCCTAATCAAAACAACAGGATAGATAAACTTTAAATGCCTTCACAGTCGCCGATTTTGTTTTCTCACTTTGAAACAAATATGTTTTATTAATCTTGAAGTATTAATGTGCTCTCATAAAGGGTACATTGCATTTTCTTCCCACGCTGTGCTTTTACTGTAGATTGACTGCTTTTGACGGCCTTCGTACAAAGGGCATTGTAGATTCCTCTGTCACCATTAATGGAAAAATAAATGTGATCAAAGCTTTTTTTAAACAGTGGGAATATTCATAAAAACTAAATCAACAGAAAAAATTGTTAGCCCTGAAAATGGCCTATGTGGCTCCACTATTTGCAATCTATAATTGATTATTCACAGATCATGGAGGTATTCTAAGGAGCCTTTTTATATTAGGAATCCCGGCCTACCTCTATACAGAGTTATTTGTGTTTGCAGATCATGTGCTTCTACTGACAAGGACAAGAGTGTTTTTATTCTCCAAATGCTATTAAAACTCGCCAGCAAGGCCCTGCACCCTCAGTCTCATAATGGCTCCACCGAAGGACATTGCACAAAAAAACTAGATCTTCACTGCGCCAGATCAGTGGGAAACTGTAGCTCTGTAGGTTCCATTAAATGCCTGATAACAGAGTAGCGGGAGCAAGGGTTTATGGCAGTCTTCACATTTTTCCCACCACTGTTCATATGGCAGGTCTGGTCATGGCGGAAGCAGGGAACAGCTCCAGTCCCAGCTACTATCACTGATCTCTTTGTGCTGGAGCCTGTTTTGTCCTGCATGAAATGTTAGCCATGAATGACTGGGTTACCCCCCTGGTAAACCCTGTTCCAACTTCCAACCCCTCCTGTCTGAGGCTTTTATGACAGATTGCCCACTGTCTTGTTAGCAGGATGTAGATTAAGATATTCCAGAAATGAAGTCATTGGAGTTACGCCTGCCTCATTCGCTATGTCTTTGTTCTGATGCTGAGGCCATCTGCAGTGCGTACAGCCATATCTCTGTTAGAGACATCATGAAATGGGGGAATAGGAATCTGGTTTATTCATTCGCCGGTGGCGCAGCTTTCCACTTCATGGCATGTTTGCCGGAAATTCCTTTTATGATATTTCAATGAGGCCGAGGCTGTGTGATGGGTTTTCTTCAAGTTTCCAGCTCCCCTGAATTAACACTAGAACTGCCATAGACCAACGGTCATTGACATTTGATTGTAAAGTAATCCGCAATAAAAATCTACGTCCTGCTCCTTCCCTGACCTTTCCTAAATGTTTGTATTTTACATTGCTCAATTTGTCTGAATTTAGAAATCACAGAGAAGTATTTAGAGCCCTTTGACCTGTTTTTCTTTATACCTATTCCCAAAGTAACCCTCCAAAACAATGCGCTGTAAGACGTTGGTACCCAGCCAGGCGCTTTCTCTCTCCTTACTGAATGAATGAAAGGATGAATAGGTGATAATTGTGCACGTTGGTTAACTATTGAAAATTAAATTATGCCCAACCAAATGATGAGGGTGAGGAGGTCGATTTAATTTAGAAAGATAAGTTTCTTATGCCTATTTATCAGCGTTGGCGCTCATGTTTATAGCACATAATTTGACCGCGATCCTTGCGGATTGATGTCATTCTCTTTTACATTTTACTTCGTAAAAATAAGCTGCTACCTGGACTGTTTTATTTACAATAAATTAGATTAGTAATAGATTTATTGTAAGGTAAAATGAAAACATGCTAAGTGTTGCAGTAGGCCTTTAGAGTAACGCCAAACATATCATTGACTCTATCCGAGTTGATGCGCAATGGGAATCAAACGATGCCATCCCACTGAATGAATGACAAATGGATGAATGGGCGATAATTGTGCACATTACTTAACAATCAAATTTAAATTAGGCCTAACAATGATGAGGGTGAAAAGTGTGATTTAATTTTAGTGCAACAATAGTGTAAGGGAAACTAAAACATGCTATGGGTTGCAGTAGGTCTTTTAGACTAGTGCAAAACATATCCTTGACTTTATCCAAGTTGATAAGCGAGGTGAAACCATGCCTGTCAGCCTGCACAGCCGGCCAATCAGGACTATACTGAAAATAATTTCACACATAAGACGTAGATTATAGACAGGATGAAATGTACAATAGTCTGAGGGACAATATTATCAGTTGTTAAATTGTAAATGAAGAGATGGGCAAATCTTATATTTGACAGGTGCAGGGAAAGAAGCATCAGTTTATCAAATCCTCCTTCAGAGTCACATTTCTATATAGTATCAGAAAGAT
Organism: Oncorhynchus tshawytscha; assembly: GCF_018296145.1. NCBI lineage: Eukaryota > Metazoa > Chordata > Actinopteri > Salmoniformes > Salmonidae > Oncorhynchus > Oncorhynchus tshawytscha. The sequence goes on along the minus strand of NC_056446.1, from coordinate 11,767,314 downwards.
AATATTTTGCAGTTTCTATGACACTTACCTTATCTCTACAAAATTCAAGAGGTGGAGCTCTATTTCCAAATTTCACTTTTTGCAAGAATATCTGGGCTATCCATGCATTCAGCACATGACCACACTCGCGGCTGCATCGCTCTGGCTACTAAGCAAAGACTAGTAACGTAATAAACTTACTTCTGTTTTCTTTTCAATACATTTTATTTCAACAATATTTCTTTAGACTTGCTCAAACTAAATTATGGACTTCTTTCTGATGGACTTGAACTAGTGCTTTTTCGTTTGTACTTGTAGCCTAGACTTACATAAACTAATGAAAATGCTGTTATGTTCCTTGAAATAATAGTTTTTCAGTATTCTGTTACCTAAGAACTTTTATAAACACAACCAAATTATTATTCATCAGATAGCATAAATTAAATGTATTTATTTGACTGTTAGACTGTTGATGGGTCATTGGCTTAAGTCACAAATCTGAAAAGCAATCAAATGAATCGTTTACCTTTGACGATCTTCAGATGTTTTCACTCACGAGACTCCCAGTTACACAACAAATGTTCCTTTTGTTCCATAAAGATTATTTTTATACCCAAAATACCTCCGTTTGTTTGTCGCGCTATGTTCAGAAATCCACAGGAAAGAGTGGTCACGACAACGCAGACGTATATTCCAAATAATTATTTTCCATAGAAACATGTTAAACGTTTTTTATAATCAATCCCCAGGTTGTTTTTAAAATATATATTCGATAATATATCAAACGGGTGTGTAGGTTTTTCAAAAACATCGGGAGAAACAATGGCCGCTTTACTCTGTAGTGCCAAACTCACTCTGAGAGCCCCCACCTATCCACTTACGCAATGTGATCTTTCACGCTCATTTTTCAAAATAAAAGCCTGAAACTATGTCTAAAGACTGTTGACACCTTAGGGAAGCCATAGAAATGAACCTGGTTGATATCCCTTTAAATGGTGGATAGGCATGCATAGGAACAGAGAGGTTTCAAATTAAGAGGCACTTCCTGATTGGATTTTCCTCAGGTTTTCGCCTGCAATATCAGTTCTGTTATATTCACAGACAATATTTTTACAGTTTTGGAAACTTTATAGTGTTTTCTATCCTAATATGACAATTATATGCATATTCTAGTTTCTGGGGCTGAGAAATAGGCCGTTTTAAATGGGTACGTTATTTTTTTAGCCAAAAACAAAAATACTGCCCCCTACACGCAAAAGGTTAAAGTGTTGAAAATTGGCTTTAGGCCTACATTTTTCACTAGGACTTTTGTAGAATAATACAAAACATATCCTTTACTCTATCTAAACAAATAACTATTGTTATATTTTTACATGGATATATTTCACTAATTTCTTTATGCACTATTTATCAATCGTTGGTTTTTATGTTTGCTCACCTCACGGGTTGATATTAATCTGATGCATATGCTAAATGAGACGCCCGGCAGCGTTCTCTAGTGGTTCTCTTTTCAAATTGGACTATATAGGATTATCTATTTTATTTTGTTTGAAATTGTTTTGAATTGGCTGCAATAGCTGGTCTGCTGTTGGAATACAAAGGACTTATAGTTCCTCTGTTTTTTTTTATCGTTTTGCCTTTTATTCAGTAAATTGGACATGATGGGACTGGTAAATTGACCTCTTGGAGGCAGAAAGCATGTGCTGAGTGGAAGATGAGGCTTTAGATTAGATTTACCCTAGCTCTGGTCTAAGTTAAGGGCCCATTAGCAGACTGGAGTATGGGAGAGGGTTCAGATGGAGAGCCCTCTTGTCATTTGAAATGACTGACAGTAGATGAGGAAAAGATCTGGGCTTAATGAATAGTGTCACTGAATGCTCTTTCACATCAGCTAAATGTGCTCACTCACTGGGTTTAATTAAGCTTTGTGCAAGAGCCCACAGTCAATTACATTTACATTTGAGTCATTTAGCAAACACTCTTATCCAGCTCAGTAATAGCTTTTATTAATAGCTTTCCTTATATTTCGCATGCAACAAATACTAACTTACAGTGCCTTCAGGAAGTATTCACACCCCAATACTTTATTCACATTTTGTTACAAAGTCGGATTAAAATGGATTTAATTGTCATTTTTTGTAAACAATATAGACACTGTCAAAGTGGAAGAAAAATTCTAACATTTGTAAAACATTTATGAAAAACAAAACACTAATATACAGTATCTTTATTAGATAAGTAGTTAACCCCCTGAGTCAATACATGTTAGAATCACCTTTGGCAGTGATTACAGCTGTGAAGATTTCTGGGTAAGTCATTAAGAGCGTTCTACACGGGATTGTGCAACATTTGCCCATTTCTTATTATTTTCAAAATTCTTCAAGCTCAGTCAAATTGGTTGTTGATCATTTCCAGGTCTTGCCATAGAATTTCAGAATGTTTTAAGAACATTCACGGTCTCCTTTGTAAGCAACTTCAGTGTTGGCCTTGTGTTTTAGGTTAATGTTTTGCTGAAGTTGAATTCATCTCCCAGTGTCTGGTGGAAAGCATACTGAACCAGGTTTTCCTCTAGCATTTTGCCTGTGCTTAGCTCTATTCCATTTCTTTCTTTTTTTTATCCTGAAAAATTCCCAGTCCTTAATGATTACAAGCATACCCATAATATGATGCAGCCACCACTATGCTTGAGAATATAAAGTACTCAGTTATGTGTTCAGGACAAAAAGTGAATTGCCACCACCACCACAACGGCTGTGCAGGTGCCTTATTTATATTTAGCGCAGAGGGTGGAAGCTCCCATCTCACTTTGTTCATGGTGCCAGCCAGGCTTGTTTTCTTTGCAAGCAACTTATTCGCCAATGACAGTGAAGTGAAGAAATTGTCCATGGTGACATTTGTCCCCTTGTCAATGTAAGATTCCGCAAGCCTCATTACAAGCCTCATCTCCGACACTCGCTAACCTGCTGCCCAATGTGGATCTTTTCCCAGATATTGAAAGCCTTTCAGCATGAACAATTGCATGCTCTCACTGTGCAGCCTACTTCAAGTAGGTCAGAGTAGACTGATCAGACTGCTTGGATTTGGTGGACTGATATAGGGTACATACCTTTTTTGAGATTATAATTCGAATAGATCAAAACAGTACAATAGCCTGCCCTGTTCTTCTTTCACAATGGGTGATTACCAAATGATGCATCATTTGCTTCCCCACTCAACTCACCCATCCCCCCCAACCTCATACTTTAGTTAATGTATTTAATCTGTTGTGTGCGAAATTAGTTTCAAAATTGACTACTTTAGCGCTTCTAGTGTTAGTCGTACCATTGGTCTCATGGTGGATATCTGCCGATAGGTGCCCTTCTTTGTGAAGCGTTGGAAAACCTCCCTGGTCTTTCTGGTTTAATCTGTTTCAAATTCACTGCTTGACTGAGGTACCTTTTTTAAATTATCTGTATGTGTGGGGTACAGAGATGAAGAAGTCGTTCAAAAATCTGGTTAAACACTATTATTGCACTTAGTTTAAAGTGACTTGTTAAGCACATTTTTACTCCGCAACTAATTTGGCTTGCCATAACAAAGGTAGACATCTGCTCATCTATCACTCCAGTGTTAATTTGCTAAATTGTAATTACTTTGCTACTATGGCCTAGTCTGGCCTAGAAATTACTTCCAAAGGTTCATCCTTGGAAGTAATTTCCAAATTCCTGAAGGTACCACGTTCATCTGTACAAACAATAGTACGCAAGTATAAACACCATGGGAACACGCAGCCGTCATACCTTTTAGGAAGGAGACTCGTTCTGTCTCCTAGAGATGAACGTACTTTGGTACGAAAAGTACAAATCAATCCCAGAACAACAGCAAAGGACCTTGTGAAGATGCTGGAGGAAACATGTACAAAAGTATCTATATCCACAGTAAAACGAGTCCTATATCGACATAACCTGAAAGGCTGCTCAGCAAGGAAGAAGCCACTGATCCAAAACCATCATAAAAAAATCCAGACTACAACCAACTGCACATGGGGACAAAGATAATACTTTTTGGAGAAATGTCCTCTGGTCTGATGAGGCAAAAATAGAACTGTTTGGCCATAATGGCCATTGTTATGTTTGGAGGAAAAAGGGGAGGCTTGCAAGCCGAAGAACACCATCCCAACCGTGTGGCACGGGGGTGGCAGCATCATGGTGCTTTGCTGCAGGAGGGACTGGTGCACTTCAAAAAATAGATGGCATCATGAGGGAGGAAAGTTATGTGGATATATTGAAGCAACATCTCAAGACATCAGTCAGGAAGTTAAAGTTTGGTTGCAAATGGGTGTTCCAAATGGACAATGACCACAAGCATACTTCCAAAGTTGTGGCAAAATGGCTTAAGGACAATAAAGTCACGGTATTGAAGTGGCCATCACAAAGCCCTGACCTCAAACCTACAGAAAATTTGTGGGCAGAACTGAAAAGGCGTGCGAGCAAGGAGGCCGACAAACCTGGCTCAGTTACACCAGCTCTGTCAGGAGGAATGGGCCACAAATCACCCAACTTATTGTGGGAAGCTTGTGGAAGGCTACCCAAAACATTTGACCCAAGTTAAACAATTTAAAGGCAATGCTACCAAATACTAATTAGGTGTATGTAATCTTCTGACCCACTGGGAATGTGATGAAAGAAATAAAAGCTGAAATAAATCATTCTCTCTACTATTATTCTGATATTTCACATTCTTAAAATAAAGTGGTGATCCTAACTGACCTAGGACAGATAATTTTTACTCTGATTGAATGTCAGGAATTGTGACAAACTGAGTTTAAATGTATTTGGCTAAGGTGTATGTAAACTTCCGACTTCAACTGTATATGGATCAGACAATGTTGGTCAGTGTCGGCAGAGTAGGTTGCCCTGTCATTTTTGTTGTATTAAAAAAGATTCTGCTAATGTCTCCGGTCATATAAGGTTTGGTAGAATTGCATGAAGTGTATTTATCAAAGGCTGGCGTTTTCCTTTGCAAAGTAAGGAGAAGAAATGTAGGCCGTCTGATATAGCCTAGGCCTACTCTATGCCACTACTCGCTGCATATTATTAGCCTAAATTATGACTATCCAATGTAATCATCACTTTAGGAATCGAAGGCTAGAAGTCTGAAAATGCGAGAATGCTTTGTTATAAAGGTTAATTTTTATGATGATAAATTAGCTTCCCCAAACATGAAACCCACACGCCATGTATGTTAGAGTAACTTTCCACATTTACTTAGGCAATAAGATGAGTAACAAACAGCACAATCACGAGCCTATGTCAATCTACTGTACTCCATAGTAGGAAAGTTTACCTAAGCTTGTCAGTCTGTGCGAGAAAGAAATGGCCTATTCCAAACAGACTCTGGGACAGTTGTGGGACGATAGATCCCAAATGCATACAACCAGTAGGCCTAGGCTTCATCCCCCAAAATATAAAAAAGCAATGAGGCTCATGCTGCAGATCAGAACTTTTAGCATACAATTTAGATAAACTGTTATTTCTTCACATTTTAAGGCAGTAGGCGAGGCTACGTGCGAATGTTCGTTCCATAATGCAATTAGCAGGAAAACACCATTTGTGAGGGGTTTCATGTGACAGAGGGGAAAATATCCATTAGACATTTTGAAAGAGGGGACATCGAAGTATGCAACAACTAGCATGGCTTGCTAAAATGACTAGGATTTGTGCTTTTGGCTACTGGACAATTAAATACATTTGATTTGAAAACCAACAGAACATGAGAGGAAAAAGGCCACTGGTTTCAGTGGCATATGGAAGTCTTTATAAAAAATAATTGCCTGCACGTTTGGTTGGATTTTGGCTAGGCTACTTGGAAGCAAGGTAAGACATGCCTCATACGTAGTAAAACGTTCAGGTTTCAAACAATTAAGGATATGTTTTCAAAATGCATACTGCCTCCAGCTCATTGCAAAGTGGTGTGTGATGCACTGAAGCCTGCCTAGTTGCCTATACACTTGATTGGCGAATGGGAACTGTGCTTTTTGAGAAAGTTGAGAAATAAAACATTAAGCTCTTTTTAATCATGGCCCGCCTAGCACCGCTTGCCTGCCCTCCAGCAGCTCAAGGTGAACATGGTGGGGACTGGGGAGGGAGTTGTAGTCCAGGGATGGAGAAGGAGAAGGAGCTAGTCATGAGGATGGTGGGGGATGTGTTTGTGTGTGTGTGTGCTCATGAAAGGTGTTCCGTCCTTCCCTTATCTAGGTAGGCTTATGTTAAGCAATTCTAAGGTCTTGTCCAGATTTGCCTTTTTTTTTATTAGACGTTTTAGACAATGTTCATTGTTTTTGTTTGTTTTCGTGTCCATGAATGTCATTGGAAGGTGTTCTGTCCTTCCCTTATCTAAGTGTATTTAACAAATTCCAAGGTCTGTCCAGATTGCCTTATTTGAATCAGAAGTTTTGGTCTATGTTTTTTGTGTTTTTTTTGTGCAATAACCAAGACCTTGTCCGGATTGCCGTCTTTGAAGTTTTCGAGAATGTTCAGTGTGCCATTTTGTGAACTCTATCATTACAGAAGTGATATGACCTTTTATTTAATGTAATTAAAAATGTTGATGCTGATTAAATCCCTGCTTCCCCTTATCAGTATTCAATTAATAGCAAACTGTAGAAGCGCGTAATCATTCATTCGCTTGCAGCAAACCTAAAGCAAGTAACCTTTCAGATATGTTTTTCTAAAGCAAATTTTTGTGTTCTCAGAAAATTCTTGTACAAACTTCTCCTGTATTAAAACTTTGAGACTTTGTCTGATAAATAGGCCAAACACAACCAAGAGAAAATGCAAAGAATGTATTGTTGACACTGCCTTAGAACATTCCATCAATACCACCCCCTCCACACCATACTGCAAGTGCACTCAAACACACCATCCACAATGCCCTGCAACACTGTCCTTGGTAACATCGCAGCAATTACCATGGTTGGATTCAAGGACTACATGCATTCTCTCTTCCCTTCAACGGTGCCTTACAAAGAGAAACATGTAGCTTACCTTCTTTTATAAGGGCGAAGACTTGCCAGATCGATGATTAAAAAGGTTTGTTTACCTCTGTTCTTTTGGGAATTAGAAGCTTTCTTCAAGGCCTCGTCTGAAAAAGAATTAAGCAATATGTAATGACGCAGATGAATGAATGTAGTCAATGGTGTATTCTGTGGAGTGATGAGTGTGTGATTGCCATAACAATGTCTTTTTTGTCTTTAGTTTGGCACTCCATTACATGCCCT